>NC_060124.1:485592359-485895389 GCF_021461395.2 Schistocerca americana | reverse complement strand
GCAATTCAGTGGATTCCCTTATGAGGTGAAGACATACCCAGTTAACGCCGCACGCCACTTACACCGTTTTCTATGGAGTCACGGCAAAACTGAGAAACTTTTATATTGGTTTAACACAGCGAGGAGATTTTGAACGTGGCATCCCTCGTGTGGGGAAACTTTTTGAAAACCTGTGTCGAGGATACTGGGTGCACATAGAAGATTCTTCACATGGCATCCCTATGCTGGGGATGAACCTGAAAAAAAAAAGTTCTGTCGAAAAATCTGTGTTAAGGGTAGAAGATGTAATTTGAAACAAGTGCATCAGAAAGAGGCAAGAAGTGACCTGCGAATTAAGTATGACTGAAAACACACGATCGTTCCTTGGGTTAAATATAATGAACGATCACCAAGAAGACATAGCGAGGAAGAAGAAAGAAGGCAGCAGTTGCAGAAGTGGCGAGGTTGCTATCGCAGGGAGCATGTGGAATTCAGTTAGTCACAACAGAAGCAGCATGTGGTGCGCTGAGACGCACACACGGGGTCCGCGAGACGGCTAATTTAAGGAAAGTGGAAGCTCAGAAAGTGACTCAGGTGCCAAATGCTGCAAGCTTTTGTGAGTAAAATGGATAGAGATATAGTGAGGGATAGGATAAAAATTCTTAGTAGTAAAATTGACAAATTAGAAACGTATGTCAGAGATGTTAACAGTAATATAGGAGAATAAAGGAGGCTAGTACAGAAAAATTGTTTGAATCTAGTAGGAATATTCACACTACGTGGGGGCCCATTCATGGAAATTGGGGAAGGCTCACTGAAAAAGTGAAAATGTCGTCGGGAACACGAAACAGTCGTAGGGTAATAATTATGAAGAAATAGTTACCGTTGATGAAATAATAGAAGAATTCGTTAGGAATACTAACAGTTGGTGCCCACAGAAGAAATAACAGAAACTTGCGCTAGTGATATTTACTGTAAAATGGACAATACTACCAAAGAACATGAAAACATAGAAGAAAATATAGATGAGAAGGATGCAGCTATGAACCCTCGGCAAGCTGTTAATGAGGAGACTGAAGAATGTAAAAGAGCAGTCTCTGATGTAAACAGTTAGTTGCACATGAACAGGTTCAATCACTATTATATGCTATAGGAAATTCTGATGTAAAATTGGACGCAAATAATAACTCAGTCACTGATGAGCAAATCCAAGCCACACCGTCAATTAAAGTAGATTCCGATAAGAACGTCGTTAAAGTAATACAAAGGAGGTGGTTGCGAAAGTTGCTGGTATTCAGTACGAGATCAGTTATTTTATTGTCATAGGCACTGAAGTTTCTGCTGAAAAGGCGAAAATCAAATTAAATTCAAATCGAGAAGTACAGCTAAAGTAAATAATAAAGGTGGAGAGTGAAGGGCACTATTGGAAAGTCAATATTTTCCTCAAATTTGTTACTGTAAAAAAAAAAGAAGCATACCATATCAGGATCCACGGAAAGAAAACTGAGAATGTTTTGAAGGCTTTGTGTTAGATTGTTTTGCCAGGAAAAGTAACGAAAGATAACGGTTTGAAGAGTGTGAGATGGAAATCACAAGGAAAAGGGAAAGAATACAGTAACAAAGTGGGCAATCCCACAAACGAGAATGGAAGATACAGCAATTGATATCTGGGGAATGTGAGTATGTTAGAAATGAAAGCATTTAAGTTCTCTTGTGAGTAAATAAAATAATGTTTTACATTTATTTGACATTGATGAAGTTTGGGGGGGGGGGGGGGTAATCTGAAAGTTATATTATTTTCGAAGAACCAAGTTAGCCAAGATCGCTAGCAATTGGTTTTACTACTATGACTGGTTTCAATAGATCTGCGCTATCATCAGCGGATCTTGTAACATTATTAATTGTACATGCTTGTTACAATGTGTGCTGGGACATCGCACAACATGTTGCATGTTTTTAATTGTGTGTTATTTTATTTGTGACACCCTGGTGTTGCCTGTCACGTTTTATTTGACGCAACACCACTAAGTGACTTTCAGTGTTGTAACAAGAGTGTACAACTAATAGTGTTACAAGATCCAGTGATGACAGTATAGATCTGTCCAAATCGGTCATAGTAATAAAAAGAATTGCTAGCTATCTTGGTTGACTTGATTCTTGAAGAATAATAAAATAATGATTGTGATGAATAAAATATCGATAATAGTTTACATTTGCATGATAAGAGACAATTCTGACAGAGAGAACCTTCGTGGGAGTTCAGTGTTTCACAGTGACAGACGATGTAATAATACCTTCAAAGAAAATATGGACAGAAGGAAAGAGGCATCGAACGAGAATAAAGGGAGTTATTAATTTAGTGCAAGGGTTGAAGTTGGTAGTATTGAAACAGCAGAGATCATTGGGATCGGTAGCAAGTTGTGTGTCATTATAAAAAGGGGATGATATTAGCAATACCAGTGCAGAGATATGAGGTAGCAGATGCTTTAGAATCAAGTAGCAAATGTAAGTAAAAATGAAGTATAAAGAAAAAGTCGTGAGAATCATTGACATGGTGGTGCCGGAAGGATGCATCTGATTTGTTGTGGGAAACGGACTGTTCGTGCATCACGCTGACGTAGTGAATTTTTGGAAGGGCAGCATGGCTGTTAAGATAAATGATACGGAGAGTAAGATGAAGTTTGCAAATATTAAATATCCTTGCAAAGAAGAGCTAAATAGGTGCTATGTGACAATGACGAATGAATGTTTTCAAAATAAATCCAGTGAGGATGAAATTACCTCACAGAGAGAAAAGAATAGTCAGAACGTAATTGAAATAAGGGTATTAAACAATGGAATAAAAGTTAACAAAAGTGGACTTAAAGTGAGTAATAAACTTGTAAAAGAAGGAGTAAGGAATTTGATTCTGAAGTACCTGAATGTGTTTCAGCTGTTAAGCAAGTGATGAAGAGTGTACAATATTGTTGACAAAAGAAAAGTAATTTACAAATCTGTAAAAAGAGGGTTAAAGGACTTCCTATCGAAACAATAGAATGTATTTTCGAAATGTACAAGATCAATGAAAAATGACGAGAAATCATTCAGTATTAAGGCAGGGATACAGAAATTTTATAAAATTTTTGAAGCATATCGTGAATTCCAGTCGGTAAAGTGCCTATAGAATGTTGCTGATGTTAAAAAGGTACCGCAGTAATGAACAGAAAGCCGCTTGGCTATGGCTAGCATGAATACCAGTAGCGAAAGAAGAATAAATGAAGGATGTTAAGGAACCAAGCATTACGTAGAGTTAAATGTGTATAGTAGAATGAGATGTTGTTGGTAATAAGCAACACGTTTTAAGAAATCGTGCCCAATATGTTTCAACAAATGGAACTTGCTGGCAGATAAAAAGTGCGTGCCGAACTGAGACTCAAACTCGGGAACTTTGCTTGTCGGGGTCAAATGTTCTACCAACAGAGCTAGCTAAAACGACAACTACTTTCCAAAGAACTTACCTGTGAAACTCAAAGGTTCCGAGCTCGAGTTTTCATCTGCCAAGAAGTTTTGTATCAGCGCACATTCCATTGCAGAATGAAATCCCATTCTGCAAACATCCCCCAGGCTGTGGCTAAGCCAAATCTCCTAAATATCATTTCTTCCAGAAGTGCTAATTCAGCAACTTTCGCTGGAGAACTTTTGTAAAGTTTGGAAGGTAGGAGGCGAGGTACTGGTGGAAGTAAAGCAGTTAGTTTGGAAGGTAGGAGACGAGGTACTGGTGGAAGTAAAGCAGTTAAGAGGAGGCGTGTCGTGCTTGGGTAGCTCAGTTATTAGAGCACTTGCCCGTGAAAAGCAAAGGTCCCGAGTTCGATTCTTGCTCCACCACAATCTGCCACAAAGTTTCATATCTGCGGACACCAACCGCAGACACAATCTCATTCTGTTTTAACAAATGTTTGTCAACATACATGAGGCCGCCTGAGTTGAAAAGACATGCAGATAAGGAAGCAAGCGCAAAGTGACGTCTGGCATGGCATTTAAACTGCATGGACAGGTGGGCTGTCCGTTGCGTCTTGGAAACGCAAAGGAAAGGTAAGATAACGTAACCAGGAACACGCCACTGTGAGAGATGTTTGTAAACAGAAACTGTTTTGTAACGGGTTCTGCTTTAATATGAAATGGTTTAAATGAAGAATATGATTTAATATCTAAAGGAAGGAGATCCTTAATCAATCATTTGAGAAGTTGAAATACATTTGGGTGGCGCTTGGGCATAGAAAGTAAATGATCGTTATTACACAAATAGTACGGAAAATGTAAAAGATTAACTATATATTGCGACTAAAATATGTTTCTTAGTACATGTAATAAATATGAAATTGATGATGCCGGGAGTCATGGCAAGATGACAGCTGAAAATCAAACCCGGAGCCTCAGTCAATAAGAAAAACGATGCTGTTGGAAACTGCGTGAAGAAGGCTGCCAACGATGAAGCGTAGTGGGAGTACAGCTCCCAGGATCAGGAGATTAGACAAACAACTGAAACGTGGTTTAAATAAAGATAATGTCTTCCTGGAGTGTTTTGTAAATGAACGACCGTCGAGTCGTAAGTGACTATTAAAAGTGTTGTAGTGGAAGGTCAGGTACTATTCTAGAATAAAAAATAGAGTAATTATCCCGTGGTTAGTTATCTGAATATCTGGAGCGATAAGGAGTCGCTAATTAAGACATGTGTTTTTATATTTGTATTTATGCAATGATAAAATGTTAAAAAATCGCTGTTATCGATTTCTATACGACGCTAACAAATCCATCAAAGATGTGAGTGAAATGTTTAATTTTGTATAATTAAATTAGGGTATCGAAATGTCTCACTAATGATTACCATCAAAAAAATCTATGTAAAGAGAATATTTCAAATTTTGAGTTTGTCTTGAAAGCTGAAAGCAAAGTATGTCATTTTCTATATTATGTTGTATTCATTGTTTATCATATTAAAAATGGTAATGTTATGAGAGCGTTGGAAATAGAGGGAAAATACTCTGTGGATACTAAGAAACTGAAAATCGGTGTGCTTTTGATATTCATATGAACTTGTAAAACTGTTCGTTTTTGGTAAATCTCCAATGAGATCTTTTAATGAGAAGAGATTCTATATCTGTTTTTGAAGTATGGATGAAGCCAAAGTTTACTGCATAGGAAGAAGTAAGGACTAATTGTACAGGCTACTCTTATGAACCATGATGCAATGACATTGTTATTTTCAAAGGTGGAATTTTGCTTCAGCACACCCCAATTTTGAAAAGAAATCACAAACGGGGATGCGTGAATTTCCTTCTGTTTTGGAATATATTTTATTTTCGAAATTTTACGATAACTCAGCTGATAGCAGAAGTAATTTGCTGCCTTAGACAGCGCTGCAGAATAGGAGTGGGTAGGAATCTGTTTCCGACGAAGCAGCTGTGATGAGTGGACCATGGTTCAAATGGTTCAAATGGCTCTGAGCACTATGGGACTCAACTTCTGAGGTCATTAGTTCCCTAGAACTTAGAACTAGGTAAACCTAACTAACCTAAGGACATCACACACATCCATGCCCGAGGCAGGATTCGAACCTGCGACCGTAGCGGTCTCGCGGTTCCAGACTGCAGCGCGAGTGGACCATGTGGCACAATAGTGAATCATGGGAGTATGGAGGCGTTCGCTAGCATTGGGAGTGAATCTTGTTTGGCAGTCAATACGTAGCGCAACCACAAGCGTTGTGGCACAAAATGCAAAGTTTTCTTTATTTTAATATTAGTTATTGAAGTCCACTTTTTACACAGAAAATAGTAGGAGGATCCTATGGCTCACCAGGGTTTTAATACCATAATAATGTCATGCAGCAAACCAGTTAATTCAGTAACCAAATGAATATTTTTAAATAAATGTACGTAGAGCTATGAAGTTTTACGATGTGAAGAAAGAGTTTGGTCGTGCACCAGTCTCACTTGTCATTAATAGGGTGTAATAGTAATTTATAAACTTTTGAGATTAATTGTTTCAGACTATTAAATTGTAAGGGTATCCCGGGACTTATTTCATGTAAATTAGCTACCCACATGCTCATTTAAAATCATAGGTAACCTGCCTGCATCTTCTGAAGAATTCAGTGAAATACGATAACTGCTTCGAGACCCAACATGTAAGAGAGATTCACAAAGGCAGGAGGAAATCCTATTTGCCGATTCATTAAGCTAATCCATGAAAGGATTTGCTTACCTAGCGCAGTCTCCGGTTGGAGGGCATGACTGTACGTTACGTATGCCACTTTCTCTGCAATCCCAACTAAACTGATAAACCTTTATACGAATTTAGTACAGATAGCGGATTTTTCATCTTGTGAGGAATGAAAACCTTCTGAAAATCTTTAACTGTGCAGTCAATTTGAGATCTCCTGTTGATAGCACTCATTACTTCGTGCGAATGAAAAGCTAGCTGTGTTTCACAAGAACGGTATTGTCTGAATCCATGTTGGCTGTGTGTCGTTTTCTTCAGGGTAATTCATAACGTTCTAATATAGCATATGCTCGATAATGCTACTGTAAATCGACGATAATGAGTCTGTAATTCAGCGGATTACTTTTACCTCCTTTTGAGAATATTGGTGTGACGTGTGTAACTTTCCACTCTTTTGGTATAGGTCGTACGCGAGAGGCTGTACTACTTTACTAAGATTAATAAGTATGGGGGCTACTGTATCAACCTCTATTAAATGATTTCAGTTACTTCACTACACCGAGAATATCTGCTTTTAAGTTGCTTGTGTTGGCAGCTGTTTCGATTCGAATTGTGGTGTATTTACTTAGTCTTCTTGGGTGAAGGAATTTCAGAAAACTAGGTTTAATCAATGCGCTTTAGTGATGCGGTCATCGGTAATATTACCATTGGTATCGCACATTGAAGGTACTGACTGTGTTTTGCCACTGGTGTACTTTACATAAGCTACAATCTCTTAAGATTTTCTGTCAGATTTCGTCATATAGTTTCGTTGTGGAAACTATTAGGAATACCTCACGCTGAAGTCCCCACTATGTTTAGAGTTTCAATAAAACATCGGCAGTCTTGGAGTAAATTTTCTTTTTGTTATTAGGAACTTTATCGTAAATTTAAACCAATTTAAATGATAAATAACTAGTCTGCACTCATTGCCATTACTGAAAAGCCAGTCAGAAATTCATTTATTAAAAAGTACAACACATAAACGGTTTTCATAATAGTGATGCGTAGCATAATACGTTCACTGAAGATCCTCATTATGTGATCAGTTATTTGTTGCGGAATGTACTCTACCTGGATTGTGTCTTTCAACTCATCAGTATTGGGGACATGCCGTGAAAAAGTACTTTATTCTTGAGATGAATACCCCCTTCCAAAAAAAAGTGGTGAAAGATCAGGTGGTCTCACCGGCCATTGGACACCACCGAATCGCGAGAGAAATCGATGTGGAAAGTGACGCCACTGTGCAGATACTGATTTACGGGCCGTGTGAGCTGTAGCCCCCTTCTGCTGAAACTATATTGCGTTCAGATGGCTATGTCCTTGCATCTGTGGAATGAAAAATCTGTTAATCATGCCTGCATACTGTCGGAATTGACACTCAGTGGCCGGTGGTTGATGTCTTCAAAAAAATGTGGACCACAGAATCCTGCGTGTGCAACAGAACACCAGACGACCACTTTCTGGCTACCGTGGGCCTTTTTATGAATGAGGAGGTGTGAGTTTCTGTAATACCGGAAGTATCATTTGTTGAAAAATCCATTCAGATGAAAAGCTGCCTCATCAGACGTAAGGATTGCCAGAAATGCATCATCCTGGTCAATTACTTCCCGTAGCGTTATTGATAAATCGCGCCTACTCACTTTATCTCCCTACCGCTGCGGCTGAGCCACTTGCAGCTTCTAAGGATGGAACTTTGTTTCATAATCTTCTGCAAAGATGTGCTAGGGATCTGTAATGTTCTGAAATGTAACGGGTACATGGCTGTCTGTTTAGTTGCAGAGCTGCATGAACTTGCCGGATATTTTGCGGCTTTCCAACCGTCATTTCAAGTTCCTTACGCTTCTCATTGTTGACAGAGCCCGTCTTACGCCATTGTTTTATCTACCTTGACATTGTCCTTCTGTCTGGAAAAGACAATGGCGGTCTCTTCCACGCTGAGCAGTCGCAACGGTCTGCTCCGGACAGAACTCCTCCACTACCTCAGTACGCACTTGTCCTGGCCAATGTTCCACACTGAGTTCAAAGGCATACTATGTGCGTACTTTTAGATGCGGTAGAAAGCGCGAGAAGCTCTACGTGTTCGTATGGCGGCCAAGTTAAACACTCGAACGCCCAAAATGACCCTTTTCGGTTTTTAAGTGCTAGCTACGTTTTGAATAATGATTCAAGCAACATATCGTGACATTTATTTATTTGGCATGTACTTTGATTATATTAAAAACAGTGCATTTAACTTTTTTCCAGTTTTACCTCTAACGCCCAGAGGGTTCATATTGACCTCTTTAGGAAAATGTTGTAATTTTGTTTATAGTTGTACCATATATTTATCTCATGCGTTCTCAAACCTCGGCTACTTTACTCTGTAGTGCAATAATTCACTTTTCGTTCATATTATTGCCGTATGAAATGAGAACAATGGACTCGATTCACCATTGTTTGTCATTCCCTTGTAAGAATCAGTCTTTCACAGGTGATTGTGAGCTGAAGATTGAAATGAGCCGGAAAAGAGTATTTACGAGATGGAGAGATTCTTGCAGAGAGTTTTGGAGTGTGATTCACACGGAGGCGAACTTTTTTCTTACGATTCAGAGGAAGAGTTTTTACTGCAGACGTTGAGAGAAGATGAATCATCTAATACTAATGATTCTGATAATGGACGTTTACAGTCTAATAAATATATTATTATTGCTGCTAATTTAT
Source organism: Schistocerca americana (assembly GCF_021461395.2). Taxonomy (NCBI): domain Eukaryota; kingdom Metazoa; phylum Arthropoda; class Insecta; order Orthoptera; family Acrididae; genus Schistocerca; species Schistocerca americana. The sequence goes on along the minus strand of NC_060124.1, from coordinate 485,886,470 downwards.
AATCATGATATTCTTCTATTATTCGTGCTCTATAGAACGAGGAGAAACATGTAACAGAAGAGGAGATAATCCTATTCCTCGGAGTGTAGAACAAGTGACTGTTTCTTCATAGTCTGATGAAAGACATAAAGACATTGCTCCTGATGGAACAGTATGTATAGGAGCAGGGCCAAACTCACAATCTTAATCTCAAAATTTTGAGAAAATCTTCTGGACCTACACCAGACGCAAAAAGAAATGTAAGTGATCAGCTTGTAACAAGTGCTTGGCACTTGTTAATAGACAATTATATAATCAAACATATCTTGAAATGTACCATAACAGAGGCACATAGAGTACTACGAAATGACAGCTGGTCATTGGCCACTGAAGAGCTAGAAGCATTTATTACAATTATTTATGCTTGTGGTGTGAGTGGTTGCCCGAAGTACAGACCTTCACAGCTTATGGTCAGATTCCTGGGGACTACCATTTTGTGCGGAAATCACGAGTAGAATTAGATTCTGTGAGATTATGAGATTCCTGAGGTTCCACGAGAAGTCTACACGCTCTGTACGATTACAGAATGATAAGTTTGCATTGGTTTCTGCTGTCTGGAACAAATTCGTAGAAAACTGTACAATGTGTTACAAACCTGGAACTGACAAAACAATAGACAAGCAGATCTTCCCAAGTAAAACTAGCTGCCAGATCACACAATTCATGGCTTTAAAGCCTGACAAGTATGGGAAAAATACTGGTTAGGTGTAGATGTTGAAAGCAAGTATATACTCAGCGGTTTCCCAAAAAAAAAAATGGTTCAAATGGCTCTGAGCACTATGGGACTTAACTGCTGTGGTCATCAGTCCCCTAGAACTTAGAACTACTTAAACCTAACTAACCTAAGGACATCACACACAGCCATGCCCGAGGCAGGATTCGAACCTGCGACCGTAGCGGTCGTGCGGTTCCGGACTGTAGCGCCTAGAACCGCACGGCCACTCCGGCCGGCTGCGGTTTCCCTTATCGTGGTAAAGATACTGCACGATCCAAAAACGAAAGGCTTTCAGGTTACGTAGTGATGCGTCTTATGGAACCATTTCTGGGCAAAGGCAGAAATGTCACTACAGACAATTATTTCACTGCACTCAAACTAGCCAAAAAATTGAAAGGAAAATCAGCCTCCACTGTAGGAACAGTAGATCGAGAAGAGAAATACCACATGATCCGAAGTCTTTGAAGAGTCCTCTGTATACCACAAAAGTTTTAAAACATGACGATATTTCCTTGACAGTGTATCAAGGAAAGAAAGCAAAAAGTGTGCTAATAATGTCTTCCCTTCATCCTAGTGTTGTCATCAATACAAATGAGAAAAAACTCCACAAACTGTCTATTATTACCACAAAACAAAATTTGGGGCTAACATAGTAGACAAAACGGTGAGGCAGTACTCAGACACGGCTTCCTGAAGAAGATGGCTAGTGCACACCTTCTACAATATCCTTGACCTAGCAGGAATAAATGCATATGTAATATTTAGGGCTGTTACTGGGAAGACGATCAAAAGAAGACATTTTATTCAGCAGCTTGCATATGAACTACGCTCTGAGTATGTGAAGAGTCACTTTCCTCGAATGATCACGGAGAAGCACGAAAAGAATGAAAATGAAGATCAAGACGAAGTCCCACAGGAGCGCCGTAAATGGTAAATTCCCAAATTCTGCAAATGTAATAAAACTGTTTCCAAGTGCAGTGTTTTTAAGAAGATGGTTTGTGGAAAATATACAAAGGAAACTGAATAAAAGTGTGTCAGTTGTGTAAAGCAATGAGGCAGCTGAAATTTCTGAACTCATGAAAAGTTAAATTTTTTTATCAATTTAGAACAAAGAAAAGCCTGTCACTTGCTTGGGTGTTACCAAGTTCAGTGAAATTTGTTTTTGTCAATAAATGATATAATTTGTGTCTGTTCTTTTTATTCATAACTCTGTATCTGAAATGGCAATAAATCTTGTAAACATTAAAATATAATAAAGGCACAAAATTTCGAAATAATAGTTCAGAAAACTTTTTTTAAATTGTAGGGGTCAAAATGACCCCTCTGGGCGTCCGATGGGGGTAGGAAAAGTCTGGGCGTCCGAGTGTTAAAATGCACTATTTCCCATGGGCCATTCTGTATTAGGTTCTTCAGTGCCGGTTCTTGAAACTTCAAGTTGACTTAAGCAGCCGTCTGATAATCCATGTTTTTGAGAACCCTGTGACGCTCTCCCATGGGTCGAACGGGAACTGTTAAAGAATGAATCGTACGAGAGTTTTGTAAGCAATCTACTTTGAAGAGTAATTGCATTTTCGCTGTATTCTTCCAGTGAATCGAACTCTAATGCCTGCTTTATCTACGGCTGAACCTGTGGTATTGCCCAGAGATCACAGTGCCACACCAGAGTTGGCAACACATATCGATATCACACACGTTAGCTAGGGCTCACTACAACCACTAGGACGTATGGGAAGCACTCCTTAAGACCACGCATCTCCGATCAGCACTGCAGCATCCTTGCGCTGGAGGCCAGTATAGAGCTGAGAACAGAAGTGATCTGCACATATCGTGACCTCAGCTACAGCAGTCTTCACCCCTGTGTGGGACAGTTACAGTCGTTAAAGGTGAACTTGTACTACTGCAATTGTCGAACTTTATACCTAAGGACGACAGATTTTTTCTTAGTGCATCAAGTGACTCTTTCATAGTCAATGACAGTTGTAAATTTTGTACATGGCTGTAGGTTCAGAAAACGTGAATAGTTGCAATTGAAAGAAAACAGCCCTCGGTCACTATTTTTAGGGAATTAACCGGGTTTCAACACTACTAGGAGTGTCTTCCTCAGAATTTAAATCAAAGAATGGTCTATAACATGGTCGCAGAATTATGACTAAAAACGTATGATACAGAGTATAAGTGTAGAATCATCGTGAAAGACTGGCAGTACTTATATGTCATTTATATTTTTCTTTCAATTGTAAAAGTTGTAAATTATGCAGCAATCCCGTGACAAATAAATGTGTCAAAGGTAAGTAAATATTTTATTCATTTATGTAATAAAGTGAACTGGTATTTCATATGTTCTAATTTGACGCGCCACATCACCGAGTAATCAAAGAAACCACAGTCATGGGGACGAACATATTTTTTTTTGTCTTGTCACTACTGAACCCGTGTAATCTTTCCAGTTCATGTCCCTAGAAAGTGTTACAACCAGATGTTCGGTATTTATACGAGTTGACTGACTGCAGTTGTCAGTTATTGACGCTGTAGTGACCGGATACTATGTTTTTAGGTTTTCGAAGTGTACAATTTTAATTTGCTGTTAAACCAAGTTTACAGTCTTTGTACCATTTTGAAATCAGACCAATATTTGAGTAGTTTCTTTCTCAGATAGCACCTCGTTATAGATAATTGCATCATCTGCCAAAAGACTGAGTATAGTATTAATATTTTCTGGCAGGACATTAATATACAACATAAAGAGCAATGCCCCCAAAACGCGAGATGTGCAATATTGACTCGTACCTGCAGCTCTCGGAATTCCGAAAATAATTCACTCCGCGAAGGTCGATTTGATGCTTCTCGACTGACTTCACAAACATGTGAAGAATTTCACTGCTCTTCTAGCTCTTTCGTTGATCCAGTCTGTCACTAGCGAAAAGCACTCATAAATGGGTGGAAATAAGCTATAAGTAATCTCCTTAGTGGGTAAATTACGCTGTCGTAGAATTATGCCCAGATTGCTGGGTCTGGATTCTACCTTCCCGACACCTAGAGTTATGAGGTCGTTCTACATTAAATAGATTCTGTCACAGAGAGAGAGAAAGAGAGAGAATTTCGGGTACCAATAAATTTGAGACTTGTACAAGGGGTAATGAACTGTCGCCAGTCGTCTGCATGAACTTAGATTTAGCAGGTCTTTTTGTTATGGCTTCCATGATATGTGTGTGTGGTAGGATTTCGCCCTCCGTGATCCATAACGAATCTCTTGTTGTGCCTACGATCGGAGACTGATCAGTATCTATGTTGCCTACTAAGCAAACTCGCGACAAAACGTGCTTTTCTTTCGTTTTTCTTCTATGTTAATTCCATTTCTTAAGGGTCCAGACTCAAGAATAGTACCCAACAATCGGTACACGGGAGCAAGCGTGTGGAATCCGTGGTAACTCCAACTGAGGAAATGTTCAGTCACCGTATAATCCTCTTCAGTAAACACAAAATATATTCTACAACAAAATAAAGCCCTTGAGCTCTGCATATCATTCATGCGACCATTCTTAAAGACTGAAACCAGCTGCAGTTTTTCCAAAACATCTGGCGCACGTCATTGCTCAAAAGACATGGATAGGCTGTTACTGGACGAGGGTCACGTTCTTCAGCGCATACGAAACTGAATCTAATGGTCGCTACGAACAAGTACAGAGTTTCTTTCTCTACGGAAGATCTGTAGATATACAACTTCGCCCTCATTTATTTTTCTGCCTGCCATTTATACATTCCGTCATATGACCAAATAATTAAGTACTGTGTTGTCTCTTTTATAACGACTTGTCAGTTTTCGTATACAAGAAAATGAACTGTAACTACGGTGGACGAAAGCATGAATGACTTAAGAAATAATTGACACCTAGAATCGCAGTGCCTTCGTTAGTCAGATTTTTCTGTTCAAGTAGTCGGTGGAGTGATGAACAAATAAAAATATGAAGAGGCCATACTGGTGGATATGCTACGCAAGTAAGGCCCTAAATTGATTATGAAAGACAGTGCCTTGGTCACATAATATTTTATTACAACTGATTACTGGTTTTGGTTTTGTAGCCATCATCAGATCTAAAAATTTCGGAGCGACACGTAGGCGTGCAGTCACATCACAAGGGACTGTGCTTCTTGTGAGCTGAAACAAGGCCACAGTGGACAGGCTCAAAGCCGCTGTGACGTCGGGGTTCCCGTCCCGACGTTGAGCGGTAGCCACAAGCCTGACCACTGTTGCCTTGTTTCAGCTCACAAGAAGCACAGTCCCTAGTCTTTTCGGTCTGTGTACAAAGTTGGTATAAGATCTCAAGAATTTCAAACATGGCAGTGAAGATTAATTTAGAAAGTACAAGCAGACCCCCGCAAAAGAGAAAATTACCGGAATGTGGCGTTAATGAGGTTGGAAAATTACGGAAAATATAGCGAGGCGAATAAACAAGTAATACGAGGTGCATTCAAGTTCTAAGGCCTCCGAATTTTTTTCTAATTAACTACTCATCCGAAATCGATGAAACTGGCGTTACTTCTCGACGTAATCGCCCTGCAGACGTACACATTTTTCACAACGCAGACGCCATGATTCCATGGCAGCGGCGAAGGCTTCTTTAGGAGTCTGTTTTGACCACTGGAAAATCGCTGAGGCAATAGCAGCACGGCTGGTGAATGTGCGGCCACGGAGAGTGTCTTTGAGTAGGGCGCATGAGGAATCACTTCAAAGTTGTTATCACGAAGAAACTGTTGCGTAACGTTAGCTCGATGTGCGGGTGCGTTGTCTTGGTGAAACAGCACACGCGCAGCCCTTCCTGGACGTTTTTGTTGCAGTGCAGGAAGGAATTTGTTCTTCAAAACATTTTCATAGGATGCACCTGTTACCGTAGTGCCCTTTGGAATGCAATGGGTAAGGATTACGCCCTCGCTGTACCAGAAAATGGACACTATCATTTTTTCAGCACTGGCAGTTACCCAAAATTTTTTTGGTGGCGGTGAATCTGTGTGCTCCCATTGAGCTGACTGGCGCTTTGTTTCTGGATTGAAAAATGACATCCACGTCTCATCCAATGTCACAACCGACGAAAACAAAGTCCCATTCATGCTGTCATTGCACGTCAACATTGCTTGGCAACATGCCACACAGGCAGCCGTGTGGTCGTCCGTCAGCATTCGTGGCACCCACCTGGATGACACTTTTCGCATTTTCAGGTCGTCATGCAGGATTGTGTGCACAGAACCCACAGAAAAGCCAACTCTGGAGGCGATCTGTTCAACAGTCATTCGGCGATCCCCCAAAACAATTCTCTCCACTTTCTCGACCACGTCGTCAGACCAGCTTGTGCGAGCCCGAGGTTGTTTCGGTTTGTTGTCACACGATGTTCTGCCTTCATTAAACTGTCGACCCACGAACGCACTTTCGACACATCCATAACTCCATGACCACATGTCTCCTTCAACTGTCGATGAATTTCAATTGGTTTCACGCCACGCAAATTCAGAAAATGAATGAGTGCACACTGTTCAAGTAAGGAAAACGTCGCCATTTTAAGTATTTAAAACAGTTCTCATTCTCGCCGCTTGCGGTAAAATTCCATCTGCCGTACGGTGCTGCCTTCTCTGGGACGTATTGACAATGAACGCGGCCTCATTTTAAAACAATGCGCGTGTTTCTATCTCTTTCCAGTCCGGAGAAAAAAAATCGGAGGCCTTAGAACTTGAATGCACCTCGTAAAAGCTGCCCTCCTGAGTTATCATTATAGTCTGATCCACAAGCCCTTAAAACGGATAGAGATTTGTATACTGAGAATGGATATATCAACAATTACTTTTTACTGGCAACAAACCAAAAGGTGCTCCAGGAAATAAACATGCAAACTCGAGTGCACTGATCTAAACTATATGCTGTGTACTACCACGACATTTAAATGTGGTGATGTGACGTGGCGCTCCTGGAGGGGGAAATATTACACAAGGGAGGCGCCACACACAAGGATACACACTAAGATTTGCACAAGAACAAAAATTAATAATAATTTGCACAGTAGTCCACAGTAAATATGCAGGTATAGTTACCTAGATAGAAGAAGTAAATGGGAGGAACACTAAACTATATTACAGTGTATCATACAACTGCTACAGCTAAAGACTTGTTCTCTCGCCTCGGCGTCTGCCGCTGTGCTTGCTAAAGTTGTATTGTGATAAGTGTCGTTATCACTATGCTGACTCTACGTGAGTACATACAATGCACTCATGATAGCTGCGCTGTTAGCAGAAATCCGTACCTGCAATAAAATGCATACGTTATTACAACCGATGCTGAGATTCTTTCTGTCCTCAGCAATATCACAATATCACAGTTGTGCGGTGCAGTTATTCCCATGGAATGAATCCTGATGAAAAAAAAAAAATTATGTCCATCCGCATGTTTGTACAAGCACCGTGTAAAAATTTGAAGTAAATTGCTCAATAAATTTTTGAGATTTTTGCTAACAATATTTTTCACTCATACAATACATATTTATTTATATATTATGTATAAAATACATACTGCCTATAGCCGATATCTGTCTGAATACTGAATAGAGCACTGTTTATAAATTTTTAAGTAAATTTGTCAATAACGTATCGAGAGTCTTGCTAACAATATTTGAGTCAAGAAATTTTCGAGATTCTTGGAAACGACGAACGTTAATAAAACCGACAAACAGCAGGGACGGATTTCTGACTGGAAACTAAAAAAGGTACTGTGAACACGTGTCCGGAAGTGGACGGTGTGCGTGCAATGACAACAAATCGTCCGTGTACAGAGTACAGAACTGCATTACATCCACGTCACAACAGACGTTCGAAGAGGCCCCCAGGTGGTTTTAGGTTATAGTGATAGTAGCGGTTGTCATGCAGAATGCACATAACCGTACTTTGGCTTGCAGCGTGTTGGGGGGCCACTTGCCTGGGGCTTGTACTAGGGTTCGTCTCAGTATTCTGTAGGACCCGATCCTCCAGATTTTGGTGTACTTAGAGTCCGCCGCCTCAGTTCACGATCGTCTGTCTGAAAGGACCCGTGATCACACAAACGCCCACAAAATCATTGAAATGTTGTGTGATGTGGCTGGCGTCTGTGAGGATACTTGTTTTGGTATTGCCGTGCTACCTCCCGACCGTTTCCATCTGCATCACTGTACGCAAAAACCATCCCGGCTTATTCTGGACATGAACGCCGAACCATTCTGCTGCTTACAGTACTCTGAGTCAATCACACAGCCTGCAACACACACGAAATACGCGGCACGTGGTCAAAGGAACTGCCATTCGTCTGTGTCATCTACCACGGCAACGATACATATTCGGACATATCTTGACAACACCCTTTTTCCTCCATTTCCATTCAGAAATCCGTCCCTGCTGTTTATTGGTTTTACTAACGTTCACCCTTTATATCCAGTTTCAGTGCGAATGTTTATTAGAGCACTTTGTAAAAATTTGAAGTGAATCGGTCAAGAAATTACGAGATTTTTACTAACAACGTTTCCCCTATATCCCTTATTTATACTGACGGTAAAAAGTCGCAACACTGAAAAGTAATTAATGTAGAGTAATGAAATTTCGGAAGTACGTTTTTCTAGGTAACATTTTTAAATAATTCACATTGCAAGTTCACTGGTTAATATAAGCTTGGGACAGGCCATTGCAAATATGTAATACTGGTACGTTAATAACCGTTGTAACATCCATAACGTTGAATGCAACCATGTTACAGCGTGTATTTAAAGCAAACCTGATTTGCATCCTCCTAGTGGTGCCATTAGCGTTGCTGTTATGAGACTGGAGCGAATTTTGTACAGACATCATCTTTCAGGTGTAGAAATATGCCTATTAACTTTCGTTTATATCTCACAACTTCTTCTAGGTGTTGTGATTTATTTTTCTGTTAGTGTATATGTGTACATAGACAATGACCATCGGAATGTTTAGCGGGGCATCAGGTAAAATCTTTATATAAATTAGTCAAGAAACTTTAGTAACAATCTTCCTATGCATACATTAAAATCTGAAGTACATCGGTGAAGAAATTTTCGAGATTTTTGCTAATGACGTTTGCAAAATTATATAGCCTATGTCCATACAAATGTGTGTGTGTGTGTGTGTGTGTGTGTGTGTGTGTGTGTGTGTGTGTGTGTGTGAGTGAAACCTATGTCCGTCCGTTTATTAGAGTTAGGCATATGGCTCTGGCGCTTCGCACTGCATCTGCAGTTTGAGAAACAGTTGGTACCATAGTGACACAACAAACTGTTACAAATCGGGTACTTTCACGACAGCTCTGAGCCTGTTTTGAGCCAGTTTCGAGCAAAAAATTGAAGTAAATCCGTCAAGAACTTTTCAAAATTTTTCGTAACAACATTAAAATCTGGCCTTTATATAGAAGTACAGATTTATCCTGCCTGATGTAATACGTCTGGCAGAAAGTTCTTTCACCAAGTTGTGCTTTCGATTACCACAAAAAAAATTAATAATTCCCATGATCTGTGTCTGTTTGTTTCAGCTATTGTTCTTGACATAGAGGCTGCATTGTTTACTTTCTGGTGTATTCGAGCACGTGTTCCTAATCAAGCTCATATAATTATCAGATGCGGGGGGAGGATATAATGTCCCTTTGATGGTAGTCAGTGAACTATGAAATTATCAGATACCCTACTTTGAATTTTGTTTCTGCCGAATCTTGGTGCCTAGCTTCTCGAGCTTTTTTCCCGTGAACTTTCGCTGACGTACATTACATTCAGCAGTGGTACCCAGTACTCGGATGTAATTTCTTACGCTTCTTCCTGAAAGAGCACCTCTTGATCTAGACATCACATTTGAGTTACAAATCCCAACGAACAGTATGTTACACCATCATTGTATAAGATGCAGTGAGTGTGACTGAAATTCACCGCATTACAATGCTGCTCAGATCGGCGCTAATGAGCATTGAGCTGCTGAGACTGTAACATTGCCTTCAACTCAACAACGTACTAGAAATGAAAATGAATTCACTGCCAGGCGTGAGTGCAAGAAGCTATTCACCATTCGGAAGTTCTTCAGAGAAAAATGTAATATGCCACAGTCTTAGAGAAGTTTAATAACCACATGGATACCGTACTACCTACAAAGTACTTTCTGCGCTTCAGTCAAATAGCTACCATAAACAAGTTTACTCTAGAAGATGCCAAATGGCAGGTCCTACACCCTTCTATGGTGTATCAAAACCGCGGTTTTCAAATTGATTAGGTACCATCTGGTCATGTTGTGTAATAGGCAATGACATCTAAACACTTGAATCTTCAACTTAGGAAAGAAAATTTACCTCTTGTTTCTCTGACTGAACGAAATGTTTAATCTCTGTCAAAGCATCCTAACAACGACACTGAATATGTGATTGACTGGAAATAGATATGCTTGGCGCACCCAGACGAGGAATTAAATAAGGCGTTATTTTACCGTACGACTTAGTTGTGGAACAGCAGGTACGAAAGTCAAACAAAGACATGGAGCTGTGTTTCATTCTCATCACAAATGAGTATAAGCAGAAATGGAATCCAAAGTAAACAGAACAGTAACGTAAACAGTAGGTAGAATCAAATCTTCAGCTAAACCTCCGTACCACAAGAACCGCAGTTTGTACAGAAACTTTAAAACGCGTCGGCGAAGAACAAGGAGGGTGATATTCGTGGCCAGTGTGAAAGAATTCGACGAACGAGGAAAAACTAGGTGACAAATAACAGCGGACGGAAAAGAAAACTTATGGTGTAGAGAAAACGTTCAACTGATGAGAAGACGTATTACACTCACGACTATACTGCAGCTTGACCAGAGCTGCTCGTGGCTAGTAGTGACACCTCCCATCAGAACAACTACTACTTCATTCGTTTAAAAGGGAACTTGAAAAACTTGTGTAACATCGGGAACATGTTGAGTGTCAGGCCATGAAAGATACGTTGTTAGTCCTTAACTCAACTGAAAGGTTACTATTCAAGGTACACCAAACAGAAGACGTCAAAACGAGTCACTGATTCTCGTAACTACTTTCTAGTGTAATTTCGTTGGTCTGAAGTCGAAAAGAAGTCCTTTTGTTGTTTCGGTTTCACGGCGACAGAGGTAGTTTCTGGGTCGTTTGACCTGTGAGAGAACGTAAGAGAAATTCGGAAAACACATAACTGGATGCACTGGATGAAGGTTTCAGTTTTTTGCGAAAAGTTGTTTACAGAATTTCAAGAAACGGTGTGGGCTCAGACACTACGTATTCTACGGGTAGGTCTATCGATACCACATTGATCGAGAAGGTAATGTTATCGCAACAGACGACTCCAAAAATAAGAAGTAATGCTTTTTACCACTCGTGTAAGGAAAGGTGCTAATTTTCAATATTGACCATTAGAAAAACACCATCACTCAACCACTGTATAGAGATTGACCTGGTATGGCTGCAGCTGCCGATATCACCAACACGCTACAGAAATTCGTGTTTTCCACCTTGTAACAAATTCTAGTTAATGACTGCCAATCCAGTACATGTACTAATTGCTTGGTTCAACAACTCTACTAAAAGCAATCTGCATTTCCATATTTAATTCTATTTGTGCTTTGTTTTTAGCCTCTACAGCACTACATCGTTTACTCCACCCACCCTCCACACACACACACACACACACACACACACACACACACGACACAGAAATTGGAATACTGACTCGTTTTCACCTTACCAACAACAGCAGCAAGTAGCTGAGGCCAAGTGGCTGGTTTCGTTTCGACCGACTGCAATTCTTCAACCGTATTCCCGTTGGTGACAGGCTTGGTATAGGGCCATATCGCCGCAATGTTTTTGAAGACACCTTCCACTCCGCATCCGTCGGCCACATCACACCGTTTGCTCGTGAGCGTCTTCATTCCTGTATTTACTAACCGGAAGACGGAGTCCCTTAAGTACCTGCGAACAATCCGCACGATTATCCACAAGTGCATGCGCAGCAGCCCGTGTTTACAACGAGCACGAAACAGACTGGTGGTGCATTAACACACACACACACACACACACACACACACACACACACACACACAGACCCGACCTACCACCAAATCGGCCGTAGGTCGATAAATGCGACGTAAATGTACAGACAAACAAATGAAACAATTCCAGAAAAACTGAGTGATTTATTGAAGAGAAAGCGTCACAAATTGAGAAAGTTAACAACGAATTGCTCCACCTCTAGTCCGTTATTGGCTTGGCATTCACTGATATAACTGTTGGCTATCCTCCTGAGTGTTAAAGTGCCAAATTCTGCCTAACTGGCGTGTTGGACCTTCAAAATTCAGAATTCAGCAAAAGGTGGCGTTGATACTGCAGATAAAATATTGCTACTTACAGTATGAGCCGAAACAAAAAGGGCTGGCCAGTGATCATTTTTTCACCATGTTGAATGTGCGTGTTACCAACTCCCATGGAAATCAAATGGAGAAACTGCGTAAGGAGTGCTTCTAAACTCGATATCACATCAGTTTGCTCTTTGAGAGCTATGCAGAAGAGGCTTGAGTAAGATTTTATTCCCCTCCAGCTTGCAAAGCCGACTCAAATGATTTATCCCCACAGAAGACAGAAAGAAATCGCCATCTCTCTCGCATCACAGAAGACATAGATGCACCACATGCACAACAGAAGAGGGTCAGAGAAGGATGTCATACAGTGAGTGCAAAAACAGCCACAACGCGATCTGCTTATAAAATGCAAATACAATCTGCCACTTTTGCTTCTTTGTACGCCAAGTGTTTCTTATGGTAATTCTGAGAGGCTGTGAAAGCCACTAAAATAGTGACTTAAAATCGGAGTTTTCCGCATTAATTTACAGTTTGATGAAATTTATGTATCGAAAACTGTAACTGCTCGCTGGTGGTTTCAGAATTACCGTTTTTTATGTTTTGTTTCTTTTGTACTTAATAAAAGGTTTTTTAGCATTCATGTTCATATCTTCTGTTTATACATGTTCCTACAAAATTCACTGATTATGTTTAGGGTACTAAAGTTGAAAATGTGGGACAATAGATTTGGTTCAAATGGCTCTGAGCACTATGAGACTTAACTTCTGAGGTCATCAGTCCCCTAGAACTTAGAACTACTTAAACCTAACTGACCTAAGGACATCACACACACCCATGCTCGAGACAGGATTCGAACCTGCGACCGAAGCAGTCGCGCGGTTCCGGACTGAGCGCCTAGAACCGCTCGGCCACCGCGGCCGGCCAAACACGTAACTCTGTCCGGTGCTTGTGGGTACTGCTATGACTCTCGTATCCAGTGTTCAAAGCATTGACCTAGGGCACTGGTCATGCTGGAGAGTGATTCTGGACAAACAGTACTACATATCGATTTTCCATATTTACTTAGCGATGAGTGGGTCAGTGTTGTACGGCATTTATCGTATTCGGGGTTCGTTGGCATTTATTTAGAGACATCTTTTTTCGTTTTCACCAGAGATAAAAGTCCATAGGTGTTACGTCTAGGAGCGTGCTGGCCATTTTGTGTTCCCTGAACGAACTGTTGAGTTTTGCCAAGAGCATTCAAAGGAACATCTGGGGACTCGTTTGAGTCATGGTCCTTGTATGTCTGTATGAGTTTATGTACCAGTGTCTTTTCTTAGTCTCAGTACATGCCACTTGACATTCTGTCTATTTGCCAGTGTGTATCTGTTATTGTGTCTTATCGTGGTCGTGTATAACTTTACGTTCGTCATAGACTACATCATGAAGCACTCAGTGCGGTATAATGTGCGAATTTGTTTTAACATGAAGCGGTCTAATAGAGTGTAGAGTATTACGTTCATCTGTGTTGTCAATCGAAGTAATTTACTTGTAGTGTTCACAAGTGTTTGACTGCTCAACAGGTTACGAGCCCAGTCCAGTATTATGTCGATCTTTACAAGAGTTGCTTTATTCAGCATTGTTTGGTGAATGTTCCGTGGCTGAAGGGAAGTGAAAACCAAGGAGATGGGGCTTTTGCAATCGAGGACGTGCTAATTCTTGATAGACTGCCAAGTTTAACCCAGAAACAACTGTATCTGTTGATGCCAAGGCCAAGGTGAAAACAATTCTTACTGTTCAGTTCTCTTTGTACATGCAAGTAAAAGATGCAGGGACGGCTGTGAAATTTTTGCAGAAACTGAAAGTGTTGTTTGGCGACTACGTCGTCCGCAGCTCGTGGTCGTGCGGTAGCGTTCTCGCTTCCCACGCCCGGGTTCCCGGGTTCGATTCCCGGCGGGATCAGGGATTTTCGCTGCCTCGTGATGACTGGGTGTTGTGTGCTGTCCTTAGGGTAGTTAGGTTTACGTAGTTCTAAGTTCTAGGGGACTGATGACCATAGATGCTAAGTCCCATAGTGCTCAGAGCCATTTCAACCATTTTTTTGACGACTATGTCAACAAAGAAGTTATTTTCTATAAGTGCAAAAAGTCAGGATTTTTTAAAGGTAAGTGCTCTAATAATGAGGTCAATAATACTGGACAAAACCGAACCTCATTTGCCTTCAGTGCTTGTTTTTCAAGTGGTTTTCAATAGAATTGACTTGTATAGTGATTTGGTGCTACTGTGCGGTTAGCAGGCATAAAATAGTGGCAGCGAATCAGATTGAAATTTCAGTGTCATGCCCTGGAGAAGTTACTTAACAACAGTAGTTGGAAAGACCTCCTATGATTACACAGCGAAAAATGTGTGTGCTCCAGAATTGATAATAGATCTGTTACCTCTCAGCAGGTTGATTGATCAAGGAAATTGAACTTAATACTGAGCACTACAATATTTTTTACAAGAATCAACAATTAGTTGCAATTGCAGATCTTATAAACGGTGTTTCCGAGGTGAACATTGACAAGAGAAGTAATTTGTTAGGAACGGTTACTGCATCTAGTTCGTGTATAAGATTAAGAAATTTAAATGCAAAGGATTTTACAAAAATAAAGGATGGAAAGATGTTGCTGTTGAAGGAACGGTGTGTGAAGATGTTAGCATCAGTATTACTGGGCAAAATTGTGTGGTGTGTAATCAAGGCAAGCATAGAAGCCAGCCATTCGCACATGAAGGCAGTATTGTTACTAAAGCACCTATAATTAAGCATGCAGTAGGCTATAGTAATCCCATAAAAGGCTGTGGGCCTTATGACCCTACAGCAAATGAAGCAGTGATAAGTAAAGATGTGACTCTAATCGAAAATGTCAATGTTGTAGAAGCTGAAATAAAGAATCATGAAGAAATCGTGATTTCACTGGAGGAAGACGAAGAGAAAAAGACGGGGGAGCCTACATCAAGAAAAGACTTTCATGATGCTTCAGAAAATTCAGTTATGTCAGAGGAACAAACTTACGACCAAAAACTTGTTACACAAGAAGATGAAGTGAAGAAGGTTAGAAGAGCACGTCTAATAGTTCAGACCAAGTAGGAGATATAGTGATTAAGAAATTTATTTTTCAGCAGGAACTTCAGGTTTGATGGAGGCGGCCCTTTCCGCATCTGACGCAGAAGAATGGAAACGTGCTAGGGATGAAGAGACAGAAGTTTTTCAAGACAACGACACATGAGAAATGGTAGGTCTTCTAAAAAGTGCTACTGTTCTGCAGGGTAAATGTGTGTTTAAGACAAAAAAATCAACAGTGAAGGTGAAGTGCAGATTAGTGGCAAGAGGATTCACTCGGAAACTTGTAACAGATTATGATAAAACCTTGTTACTTATGGTAGGGCATTCTACATTCAGACTTTTCATGACGTTATCTGTTAAACTAGATTTAAAGATCACACATCACGATGTGAAGGCAACTTTCTTCAATGATATTCTGAAGGCGGAAATTTTTATAAAACAGATTGAAGGTTTTAATCTTCGTGATTATAATGGAAAAGTTTTAAAAGTAAAAAGAGCTGTGTGTGTTAAAACAATTATCCAGAGTGTAGAATCAAAGCGTAATTGATGTTTTAAATTATTTAGATCACAAATGGACTAGACTATGAAATTACTTGCTTTTAAAACATAAGAACAAAGAATAGTTACTACGATAGTTTTATAAATCGACTTTTGTGTTTCCTCAAATGACACGGGAGAGACTGAATTCTTGAAACATAAACTAAGTTTGTCCTAAGTAAAGGGTTTTGGAATAGCTAAAAGTTGTTTATGGATGGAAATAAAATATGACGATATTAATGAAGTACGTTATAGCAGTACCTGTGTTATTCCGAGCAACAATAAAGTTCCTTCGGTCATCTGCGCATGTCCGAAGGAACTATGCATCGTTATTCACAATAACACAGGCACTGCATGTGGTATTTATCCGCCGACATCGGGAAAGCGACTTTCAAGTACTATGTTTCCCCTGGATGGGAATAGATACACTCCTGGAAATTGAAATAAGAACACCGTGAATTCATTGTCCCAGGAAGGGGAAACTTTATTGACACATTCCTGGGGTCAGATACATCACATGATCACACTGGCAGAACCACAAGCACATAGACACAGGCAACAGAGCATGCACAATGTCGGCACTAGTACAGTGTATATCCACCTTTCGCAGCAATGCAGGCTGCTATTCTCCCATGGAGACGATCGTAGAGATGCTGGATGTAGTCCTGTGGAACAGCTTGCCATGCCATTTCCACCTGGCGCCTCAGTTGGACCAGCGTTCGTGCTGGACGTGCAGACCGCGTGAGACGACGCTTCATCCAGTCCCAAACATGTTCAATGGGGGACAAATCCGGAGATCTTGCTGGCCAGGGTAGTTGACTTACACCTTCTAGAGCACGTTGGGTGGCACGGGATACATGCGGACGTGCATTGTCCTGTTGGAACAGCAAGTTCCCTTGTCGGTCTAGGAATGGTAGAACGATGGGTTCGATGACGGTTTGGATGTACCGTGCACTATTCAGTGTCCCCTCGACGATCACCAGTGGTGTACGGCCAGTGTAGGAGATCGCTCCCCACACCATGATGCCGGGTGTTGGCCCTGTGTGCCTCGGTCGTATGCAGTCCTGATTGTGGCGCTCACCTGCACGGCGCCAAACACGCATACGACCATCATTGGCACCAAGGCAGAAGCGACTCTCATCGCTGAAGATGACACGTCTCCATTCGTCCCTCCATTCACGCCTGTCGCGACACCACTGGAGGCGGGTTGCACGATGTTGGGGCGTGAGCGGAAGACGGCCTAACGGTGTGCGGGACCGTAGCCCAGCTTCATGGAGACGGTTGCGAATGGTCCTCGCCGATACCCCAGGAGCAACAGTGTCCCTAATTTGCTGGGAAGTGGCGGTGCGGTCCCCTACGGCACTGCGTAGGATCCTACGGTCTTGGCGTGCATCCTTGCGTCGCTGCGGTCCGGTCCCAGGTCGACGGGCACGTGCACCTTCCGCCGACCACTGGCGACAACATCAATGTACTGTGGAGACCTCACGCCCCACGTGATGAGCAATTCGGCGGTACGTCCACCCGGCCTCCCGCATGCCCACTATACGCCCTCGCTCAAAGTCCGTCAACTGCACATACGGTTCACGTCCACGCTGTCGCGGCATGCTACCAGTGTAAAAGACTGCGATGGAGCTCCGTATGCCACGGCAAACTGGCTGACACTGACGGCGGCGGTGCACAGATGCTGCGCAGCTAGCGCCATTCGACGGCCAACACCGCGGTTCCTGGTGTGTCCGCTGTGCCGTGCGTGTGATCATTGCTTGTACAGCCCTCTCGCAGTGTCCGGAGCAAGTATGGTGGGTCTGACACACCGGTGTCAATTTCTTTTTTCCATTTCCAGGAGTGTATAATGTATGTACGAGTACAGGTTGCAGACACATGGTTAACGACATAAGGTAATTTGAGTCTGGCCGTCAGACGTGCACGGAAAGCCAAATGGTAAGGCGACCACTCACGATAAGCGGAAAATCCAAGTTCGAGTCCCGGTCAGGTACAAATTTTCATTGTCATTTCATTATACAATTTCTTTTTTCCATTTCCAGGAGTGTATAATGTATGTACGAGTACAGGTTGCAGACACATGGTTAACGACATAAGGTAATTTGAGTCTGGCCGTCAGACGTGCACGGAAAGCCAAATGGTAAGGCGACCACTCACGATAAGCGGAAAATCCAAGTTCGAGTCCCGGTCAGGTACAAATTTTCATTGTCATTTCATTATACAGCTGATGGTAGTCCAAATTTGCAACAGCAAATACATTTCATGTATTAAAGGAGTGTTTGCTTCAAGTCAAGAGAAATTTATTGACCAGTTACTGGAAACTGTAAAAATTCCTATTGAAACTAAACTTGATTTCCTAAATGAAAAAGAAATTTAGTTTTATGATGTTTCTTATGAAGCCCTAATAAGCAGATTAATGTATTTATCTGAACTTACAAGGCTACATATTGTTTTCAGTGTGAGCCACTTACGTCAGTTTAATAGTTCGTATTCTAACAAGTATTGGAGCTGTGCCAAGAGCGTTTTGAGATATTTGAAGTGAACTAAGGCCTGTTGCCTAATGTCTTCAAAGGGAGATTTAGAACTACATTAGAAGAGTGTTGCTCTTTCCAGAAAAGAGACTAAGTATATGGCTCTTTCGGAGGTTTGTCAAGAGGCCATTTGTGTAATAAGTTTTTTGTATGAAGTTATAGACTATGACAATTCTGTAACTTTATTTAATGACAGGGTCAGCATTAAATTTGTGTGCTGATCCTTGAAATCAAAAAAAGGTCAAAGCATATTGAACGTAACAATTGTAAAAAGCGCCTGAAGATGAACTGACACGGTTTTAGGTGTATCATGCAGTAACAAATATTTTATGACCGAAATCTGGTTTTATTCAGCCCTGCGATGCCATTCCAGTCTTGGTGAAAATCTAACAGTCGCGCTGTTAACGGAAGGGATGTGGTAGAACTGCGCTCATCTCGTACGTAGAGAGTGGTGAGGTAAGTGATATTTCATAATGTAACACCCACAACCATCATCATGAGTATCGTTTAATTGTACACATGTTCTCATTGTTATTTTAGATACGTGATCCGAGTCTTTTAATGTACCACACGCGCAGAGACGAATGGAAATTTTTGCGCAGGCACAAGAGTTCATCGTACATTACGGATTCATGGCGTTAAGCCACGTGATATTCCTTAAAGACAGTTATAACCCTTGGTAGTGCAAGAAGCTGAATTAGTATGGTAAGACCTTGTACTTTCAGGTTAGTCCTCTGTGTTTCTCTGGAATTTAAGAACGGCATTAAGGCCCCTGCACTGTTTGCTTCGTTCCGAGACGTCGCCTTGTCTGGTACCTCGGTCCACAAGCTGTTAAAAGATTACAGAGCCTACGTATTTATGGACGATGAACTCTTTGTTGTCTTTTACTAACATTTGCATCTCTCCTTCTGCAGTCCTCTTGCATCCTTGGCTGAGACGTAATTCCAGTCTCCCATTCATCAAGCGTATAATTCATTATTATTAGTCTGAGAATTGTTCCAATAAAACATTACTTTCAGGTGAACGCGCACTGACGTTATCATGGCACTATGATTCTCTCACGTTTGAAACAAATTTAAAAAAAATCTTAAGCGTTAAATGTCGAGACAATCGTTTGTCGGTGAGTTGTTTAAAATACTTGAGGAACTTCAGCTCAAATTTGAGTTATACGTTTAAAACATAAAAGAGCGGAAAGGAATTAAGCCAGTAAACTGAGATACACTCTACAGAATTCTCCTTTTCGGTGTAAACGAGGTAAGCATTAGGTTTGCGCATTATCACAGTTGAAAATGAGATGATTGTTTGTGGGAATTGAACATGAAACTATCTCAGTTGTTGCGTGAATGTTTTCCTGATAGATTGTAATTGTTATTTGGGGTTTTCTCTGCCTCGTGATGAATGGGTGTTGTGTGCTGTCCTTCGGTTAGTTAGTTTTAAGTAGTTCTAAGTTCTAGGGGACTGATGACCATAGATGTTAAGTCCCATAGTGCTCAGAGCCATTTGAACCATAATTGTTATTTAGAGAAACTAATTACTTTCTATCTCAAACTATCTCATTATCATACAGAGTGCCATTTTCTTGACGTTAATTCCTCTGTATACTTACTTATTGTAAAGAATAGCGACCAGACCTAATTTTCAAACTCGTGTTGATGAATCAGCTATGAGTTTTAGCGCGTTCCATTATTATTGTTACTTTACACAGTTTTTGATGACAGCCAGTTAAACATTATTTTTATTGAAGCTAAAATTGAAGAAATAATCAGTCTCTAATTACCTTCTTTGTCATCATTCTGTTGTGCGTCGTAGGTAAACAAATTATAGAGCTGGATAAAAATGCATTATGAAATGAAATGATTTTTTATACTTCGGTCTGTAACTGTTCAGTTTTTGCTAATGAATAACGCCATAGAGTTTATAGGTCTCCTGAAGCATTTCTATCACACCTCTACCTGTGTTACGAATAGGGGATGCGACACACTATGGAAGCTGTCTAATATAGACAAAAGATTATGCCGTCTACGCCATGGGGACGTAATGGGGAAAACTGATAATTTAAGTGGTATAACTGTTTCTTCCTACATCACGTATTTCGTCGGATTACGTCCGTTCTGTTACTAAGAAGGAATGACATGAAAAGATGGCAGTGATTTTTGCCAGACGATCCCGGGAAAGTTCTAGTGGTTGGATACTGGATTTCGTAATCAGTGATTGCAATAAATTTTAACTCAGATGGGAGGCTCAGTTATAAAGAAGCATCTTACGCAACGACTTAAGGGCGTGGAACTAGCTGGAAAACCTGTAATCTTATCAAGAAAATATTAGCAGTTATTGCCTGTTTAACAAAGGGATGCCGTGATTATGTTATTTGAAACTGAAATAATGAGATAATAATTTGTAGGTGACGGCCTTGGATGTTTCCGAACAAAACTTTCGAGAAGACGAAGTTCTTAGACATTTTGGCCGTGTATTTTACACTAACAGCATTGGCAGTTTCTGCTGGCCAAATGCATCTCTTTGCTATCGGAATTTGGAGACAGTATCACAGACGATCTAAAGCTGTAGCAAGAAACATGGATAATTACTTAATTAATGGTAATTAATGTTACTAAAATTAATTAACTTAAATATATTGTACGAGATTTACGGAATATTAAATATTACAAAATGGTAACAGCACCTTTTATGGAGAAGGCGTCTACTCGTAACTGGGAGTAAAACAGATGTTTACATGTTCATGTGTTGACGTAATTAGCATCTCTGAAAAGTGAACAAATGATGATGAGATCGTTGGAAGACGACGAGCAGTTCGTCATCCTGTAACTCATCAACGAAAATGTGCGTGGGAGGCTTGTCCGTTCTGTAGAAAACAATAAGTTGCTATCTTTGCCGGAACTGACAGTGGAGAACGTTGGTCAACAAGCAATTGTTTCGAAGCACAATTTTACAACTAGAGCTGCACCGCCGACAGTCCATGTGTTATCTTTGTTACGACAGCGGTATCTTCGGTGCCGTAGCAATGGCTCCAGAGTGACGGCTCGAGACTGGGTCAAGGAACGATAGAAGCAGGTCGCTTCATCAGATAAATCACGCTTGCTGTTGCATCTCGCTGACAGTCGTGTCTCGAGAAACGGTCCTAAAGAAGGACGTCCAGCGACACGACCTCGTGTGGCAGTGTTGTGCTACGAGAGAAATCCCTCGTCTTACGAGTACTATTTTACGGAAAACAACTGACGTTATCTTGATTATTTTCTTCATACGGAAACCACAGCCGAATATTTCTTAAGGAGACTGGACAATGAACAGGAGGGGATACCTTGAAAAATTTGTCACTTTACAAAAAAATGTAGCTTGAACAATAAATAGTAATGTAATGGTTACCATCTTTTAACAGATATTATTTGAATATTTTGATGTATGGACCACAGTTTTTTGTCTCACTTTTTTCTGAATAATGTTGGTACACAAATTTCGGAATAAAAACAAAGTAGAAGCTTAATTTTTTTCTGGATGTTGTCTGTACTATTATGTTTAAAGCAAACTTCTAAAAGATATTTCGGTCGTTAATAATGGTTCAAAAAGTTTTTAATAATGATTATAAAAAATTTCAGTAATTAACTCAAAGTTTTTCTTTAAGAAATCTTTAATTTTCAAATTTAAGACATCAGAATAGTATACTTTTTAGTTAAGCATGTTTTAAGACAGTATACAAAATTTCGGCCCTCTGTTTATAATAATCTAAACATGAACTTCCTGGAAATTCAGGTTAAAGTTATAGCTTGTTTTCCTATCCACCCTGGACAACACTAATGCATCCCACGTCCATATTTATCTTTCAAGAACAGTCTTAATCGCATTTAATACCGCCATCTTCTGGGTGTTTACACCATTGGTCGACTGCTGGTGGTGTCACTCCTGTCTACATAAAGGGCAGGAAACTATGATCGACCAATGGTGTAGGCGCCCAGAAGATGACCCCTAGGCGAGGTTGAAACCGGTTGGCGGTATTATAACAATAATAAATGCGATTAAGACTGTTCTTGAATTATTGATTAATCATACTAATCGCTGCTTCTCTCCACAACCATGTTGTCCAAAAAACATATTTATCTTGTTTTTGGTGTTACTTTCCCTCCTCTGCTTTTTCAAACTTGCTCCTCTTATTGTTGCCTCTTTGGTGACGTCGAAGACTGATTCCTCTGCATCGAAGAGTCTTCCGCGGTCAATGGCAATTAAATATCTTTGCATCTTTAGTCCACTAGGCACTCCCATAAATTCTATAACCGTGGAACTTGACACTGTACCATCACTGAAACACAGCATAGCGTCCAACACACCTATTTTCAAAGTTCTACCAGAACAGTTTTTGGTATTCGTTCCTATGCACAATTCTCTAATAGCCTGTGTGACTAAGACATTAGAGACTAAAACGTAATAAAACCCAAACAAGCGAGAACAAAATTCTAACAGAGCTGGCGGTGTGATACGGGGGCGTCGTCTTGTGTGCAGGAACTTCTTAATTTTGGCCTTTCTTCCGCATAATTTCCTCCAAGTAAACTTTTTACTGTTGCGAAAAGTACAGAAAATATTTTAGTCCAAAAATTGGAATAACAATTTTTTGGAACTTACTCACATACTAGACCCCCTAAAATAGTATTTTAAGTTTTCCGCCTCGGTTGTTTTCCAAAAGTATTCAATTTATTACATCGTTCTGGTTCGGCCTGCTTTGGCCTACATTGTATTTTCAAGCGCTGTAGGTGTCAGTGTAATGGGCAGTTGCAATCTTGATCAAATTAGTGATGACCAGCAACACGTTTCATAGTTGTCGACGACCCATAGGATATGTCATTTGGAGGAGGTCTATTCTGGCTGCGAGAAGATCAAAACTGTGCTACGAGATTTTGAGGTGCGTTATGATGGAATATTTTTCTTGATTCATAATGCTGAAGTTCAGTGTCCATTTCTTCCGAACACTTGGTGGAAGTATAAGGTTGTCTTCTCCTGATTTCTTCCGTAGCTCCTGCAATCGCTGGTGACGGAAATGAAAGGAGTTTGCCTCTGTTCGCAGACGCTGTAAATGGTAACAGGCCGCTGAGATTTTTAACTGATGACCTGGAGGTTCGGTGTGTTAGAAGCACGTAAGATGTCTGCAACGTTCCTACTCGCAGTGGGCCCTCGAATCGTTGTATACTGGAAAAGGTGGTAGGATATCTCAAGCATCTTTGTTACGACCGCTATATTTCCGTGTGGTGGTGTGTGTGAGGCAGTCGGCCGGTTGCGACTGAGTAGTGAGGAAGTCTACGCGGCACGAAGTCAGGCCGGGCCTCTGGAGGCGTGGATGCGAGGTCGGATTTGTGAGGCACTAGCTGCAAAATTCGTCGCCCATCGAACCTGGATACTAGAGTTGAGTAATCAGTTAACCTGTTATGAAACCTCAACTGCTGTGACATCTTTCTTCATTGCTGGTTGTTGCTTTTTGGCCGTGTCCGCAAGCAGCAACGTATGGTGTGCTGGAATCGGCAAAATTTTGCAGCCGTCTTCCTGTATGGTGTTTAACAATTGAATTGATTGTAACTTATTAGTGAAGTGCACCAGCGGTATCTTCAGCCTTGTGGCCGTTAACGTTCCGGTTACCTGCCCTGGTCGTTAGCGTAGTTTTCCAGCAGTGTGTTTTCCTCACCGTGTTGACACTGTCCGGCATGGCGTGTAGTTCGACAGCCTTGGTGTTGCTCTTTTGTTTTGAGTGGTTATTGTGGCTTGACTGTATTTAGACGCCAATTGTCAAGATGTAGTGCTGCTGGTATCTTCGTCCTCGCTGATATTTTTGGTTGTCATGCTGTTGGTAGGGTGGAAGGGGATTGATTAGGTTGTTGTTTGGTTCTTCAGGCATCCCTAGGTCATGTTGCCGTCCGATTTTTAGTATTACGCTTGGCTACCTGTCTCACCTAAACTTATGTTAGAGTTTCTCCCCAGGCCGACTCTTGACACTTCCGAGCACCACTGTTCTGTTGTTTTGGATTGTGATTTTCTTTTAGTCTCACGTACTGTGCCAGGCCTTCAGCCATGTATTAAATAAGTTGGTTTTAATGTTCAGTATGTGGCCTTCAGCCGAACTTCTACGTGAAATATTTTAAAATAAGGCCTTCAGCTGTCTTAAATTAAAATTTGAAAAACGATTTTAAAATTTGACAATTTTCCTCTCTATCTTAATTTTGTTATCCTCGCCTTAAGCCTTGAGTTGTTCTGTGTTCAGTATATGGCTTCAGCCGAACCTTATGTGAAATATTTTAAGGTAAGGCCTTCAGCCATCTTAAATTAAAATTTGGAAATCATTTTAAAATTTGAAAAGTTTCCTCTTTATCTTAATTTTGTTATCCAGGCCTTAAGCCTTGAGTTGTTCTGTGTTCAGTATATGGCCTTCAGCCGAACCTTATGTGAAATATTTTAAGATAAGGCCTTCAGCTTTATTAAATTAAAATTGAAAGGTCATTTGTTTAAAACCTTTTAAAATTTTCTATCTGAAATTCTTGTTATCCAGGCCGTAAGCCCTCATTTCTTCTATTTTGTAACTAAGGCCTTCAGCCGTGTGTATTCCTTAAGGCAGTCTTAATAACTTGTGTTCTGGCCTTCTGCCGTATTGTTTCTGAATTCTTTTAAGAGTATGTGCTATTAAGTGTTTTAGTAAAATAAAGTTTGTATGTTTGTGCAAGTAGCAGCAACTGATTTGGACCCCTTTCCACAACCTAATCCGCTCTGTCCTGCGAATCCAGATTTGAATACGTGTGTCATATGACAGGTATTTCTTACCGGCGTACCTAATTTGTACACCTCGTGAGTGAGTGAGATATGCCTCCTTGCCCGATTTAAGTGTTCATACTCGTATAAAAGTGAATGTGATTACTCCCAAGGAAATGATGAAAACGTAATAGTTTGTCACATAAACTGCAACAAATGAACGCAAAAGTATTCTATCAAAACAAATGGTTTTTAACGTTTTTAAAGTTGAGTTCCGTTTTGGAAGCTTTGACACTTGAATTCCTATCTTGTTACGTAGTTCACACCCGATTATTTGTTGTTTTCATTTCTGTGAGGCGTCTGTATGTATCTCGCCTGCTCTCACTAATCATTACATTTAGTTGCGACGGTAGTGTATTGTTACCACATCACTCATATTCTATAACCAGTGATTAGTCTGACAAATGCCAAGACTACGGAAAGAGAACAAACATTTCAATGACTGAACGGACAGTTCATAATGTTGTGAAAAAACAAAAATAAATATAAGTGGCACGATGGAGTTTGAAACCCGGCTTGCCCGATTTACAGTCAAAGATCGTGATCACCTAAACACGATGCCACGGCTGTTCACCTCTGCAAAGTATTACACTTGTTAAGCTTGGAACGTTCACTGTTTTTATTTCGCTTTTTTTCACAGTTCAGTACACCTTCTTCCTATTTTCATGCTTGATCTCTGTTTACTTTTTGATGGTCTATCTATTGGACCTTCTTACCACTAAATCTGATAGGGGTGCGATGGAGATTTTCCCTTGTAAGTAGTAACTTTCCTAAATCGCTTAAGGCAATTGCCGCGAAGGTTGCTTTGAAAGAGAACGGCCGATTTCCTTCCCCATGCTTCCTTTATCTGAATTTGTTCTCCATTTATAATGATCTGATCGTTGAGGGGAAGCTAAATATTACTCTTCCTTCCTTCCTTCTTTCCTTCCTTTCTTCCTTCATTCATAACTAGGTACACTGAACAAGGATCGAGGAGGAGAGACAGTACGGAACAAACGAAGCACATGACGGGGACGAAGAGGAAGATTTAGGTGAATCTTATCACATGGCTAGCGCAGATCGGTTGTGGTAATAGTGCTAGACGCTTGCGCTCGCTGAGCAAATGAAAAGTTGTGCTGTCTGTATATTCTTTCCCTTATAAGTACACCTAATTTTCAACATTCTTCTGTAGCATCACATCTCTAATGCTTCTATTTTCTTCTGTTAAAGTTCCCCCCTCCCAGTCCATGTCTCAGTGCCACAAAATTTTGTGCCCCGAAGTACATTCCCAGAAATTTCTTCCTCAAATTAAGATCTATGTTCTATAGCAGTAGACTTCTCTTGACCAGGAATGCACTATTTGCCTAGCTGGTCTGCTTTTTAAGTTCTCCTTACTTCATCTGTCATGGGTTACTTTGCTGCCAATGGAACAGAATTCCTTAACTTCATCTAATTCGTGATCACCAGTTATGTTGTTAAGTATCTGCTGTACTTGTTTCCGCTACTTCTGATTTCTTTCGTCTTTCTTCGATTTACTCTCAATCCGTACTCTGTACTGTTTAGACTGTTCTTCCCATTCAACAGATCCTGTAATTCTTCTTCACTTTCTCTGAGGATAGCAATGCCATCAGCGAATATTAACAATGATATATTTTCACCTTGAATTTTAATCCCACCTCTTGATCCGTTATTTCATTTCCATCATTGTTTCTTCGACGTATAGAGCAAACAACAGGGGCGAAAGACTGCATCCCTTTCTTACACACTATTTACACCGTGCCCTTCGTTCTAGGTCTTCCACTCTTATTCCTCGCTCTTGGTTCTTGTACATACTGTACAGTATACATATTGGTTATTGAAGACATTGAAATATCTCGAAAATTACACATTGGATCAAAACAAGTTATGATTCCAATTTGTCTCGGAGGGGTACATCCAGTAATACCTCACTCGACCCCCACCCCACCTCGTGCATGGGTGGCGGGGGAGGGGTGGGGGTGGTGGGGTAACGTTCGATCTTCAATAGAAACCCTCATTTTTTATCGCATATTATGATTCTACGGCAAAATATATATACATTTTGTCTGAACCAGTTTCTTCGTTTCGCCACAGATGGCGCTGCAATCGGAGGAATAGAAATGCGTACACAATCGTAATTTACGACATGTTACTCAATGGCCCTTGCATATACAATGGCACGTGGGACGCACCTCCATGCTGCGAGGGTATGATAGGCCAATATATCATAACTGCTAGTTGGAACCCCATTCGCAATGTTTTATTCCTCCGACTGGTCGAACGGGGGACTACTCGACGCATCACGGTGGCCGTGGCTCGAAGCGAACGCTGCTCAACTTTTCCAATTAGAGTAAGTATTCAAACCTAGTAGCACCAGCTCCAATACACTTCGTGATCCGCTTTTCAAGTGACAGTACACAGGTCAGGAGTATATCTGCGGGAATGTCAGCACGAGAGTTTCTGATGCAATCGACCACGTCTTCACGGCCTGTTGGTACTTGCTGGTACACCTTATCTTTTAAATATCCCCACAAAAACAGTTCCGGCTATGTTAATTCCTGCCATCTAGTGAGCTAGTTAATGGGGCCACCTCTGCCGATCCACCAACCAATTGCGTAATGCGCTGGGCACCGTCACGCTTAAACCAAATATGTTGTCGAACGTCCAGGGCAATATCCTGCAGTTGTACCGGTAAATCCCTTTCCAAAAATGCTCGATGTTCGCGTCCCTTGAACTTGTCGTCGATAAAATACGGACTAATGAGTTTGTTCCGCATGATGCCACACCATACGTTATTGACCTCCCAGCTACACGCAACACGATGATGGCAGTCTACGCGAATGACACTGCCATCCTCGCGCAAGATTGGAAGCCGTCTAACATTAACTCATGACTACAGACTGCACTCAGAGCGGCAGAGCCTTGGCTGGTGAAATGGCGTGTTACAGTTATTGTAGACAAGTGCGGAGCCGTTCTGTTCACTAGTAGACCGATACTACTGCGCAAACATCAACACTGCAACCCAATAACACTACATGCACGCCAAATACGTTTCCGTGAGAAGGTCAAATACTTCGGTGTCTGGCTGGACCGGAAACTACTATGGGGGGGACCACATTCAACACGTGACCAAGAAAGCAAACGCGAGGCTCAAACAACTCTACCCTATGCTTAACAGGCGTAGTACTCTCAATAGAAGGGTGTCCAGGTCCATGTACACCACACTTACAGACCTCTGATGACATATGCTGCTCCCGTCTGGGGATATACTGCGCCCACAAGCCTGCACCGTCTGCAGCTCATACAGAAAAAAGTACTCAGAATCATAAGCAACGCTCTGCGCTACACACGCACCGCGGATCTTCACTGGGAATATCGACTAGATACCATCTTGCAGGTATTCCAAAAACTCTCCACACGACTGTACAGAAACACGAGACACTCGCGTAAACCGTTTATCCTTTCTCTGGGTAACTACGACCACAAACATAGATGGAAACATAGTAGACCAAAGACTCTGTTAGCCAGAAACTAAACATCAGTGGTCCACAGCACGCTAACAAGACAGTACTGTCTAGCCCCTGCAACACAGATACTACTGGCAACCCCAGATGCTCGACCCGCCGAAAAACAGGCAATCGCAGGGAAATCGTACTGTACACAGAACACAAACCAGCCCCCCCCCCCCCCCCCCCTTACACTGTGAGCTGATCTATGACCGACCGCACACTAATGTCTGACGACTTCGGACTGTTACAGGGACTCACCCGCTGCAGCAGGCCCTAGAACGAGCACCCGCAACGACAAAGGTAACGATGCACGATACCTGTCCTTACTACCCATCCTACTGTCGCAGAGGTTATTTTCCCTTGCCGCTTGCCTTGGCAGTTTTTGTCCCTCTGCCCTTACAAACCGCTACCCTTCGATCGCTTTCGTACACTTTCTGTGACTAATCCTACCCAGCTTCATGGACAACATCACAGCCCGCATCCTGTGACTCACGATTTGAAAACTAACATGCTATACGGTGGTAACAGTAGAACTTTTGGTTTGATCACAAGTTGGTGTGGGCGTGGAGGGCTCACATCCGAAGGGAACCATACATTATGCGACCAGGGACCTCGATGATCAACTTGCTGTAACCAGTCAGGATTGTCTACTCTCCAATTATTCATATTCTGTCGGTTGCTACAGTGGTTTATGAATGTACCCCCATTGTAAAATAGTGCCTCGGCAAAGAACATGGGGGTCGTTTGAATTTGTTGACGTGCTCACTCACAAAACACACCCCAGTTATGGAAATCGGTGCCGTGAAGTTCTTGATGCACTGAAACGTCAATGCGGTATTGTGACAGTACTACCACAGACATACTAGAATCGTGGTGTGATTTCCGGGCGCTTATCAATGAGTTGTGGTACACAGCCACTACGACAGATCTCCTGTATCACGTTTGCTTCGTTTAATTTTACCGGTCGGTATGCTGCTATCAGACATAAGGGCGTTCACAACATTCTAAAAGAACGAAATAGTTAGAGCTTTCTCTGGAAAGCGCTCGGCATACAATGCAACAGCAGCCTCAACATTTCTCCTACAGTCTCCGTAACTCAGGATCATTTCAGTACTCTAATCAGGATCATTTCAGTACTCTCGTCTGTGGTCGGAACATTCATCCTCCACTTGCATGTCTGTTCTCCAAATGACAGGTTGGTATGTAGACAATAAATACAGCGTAAGTATTGTAATGTTTAGAGCCGCTATCTGTTCTACGTCTGCACTATACGCGAGCTCCGGTCGAAGTGTACTGCCTGTTATGATATGGCGTAGTTCATTACACGGCCACGATGACGCGTCGTAGACCCCTGTTCGATACGACGGAAGAATACAGCGTTGTGATTGGGATTTCTAATTAGAAGTTATGAAATTCCAATCTCTCCTACGGAGGTGGGGTCCTATGTTTCATTGAATATTTAAAGGCCACTGAGTAGCATATCGTAAATTAGGATTTTTTACCTATTTCTATTCCTCCGATTACAGCGCCATCTGTGGCGAAACGAAGAAAACACTTCAGACAAAAGGGGGTTTCCATTGAAGATTTCAAAGTTGCCCTTCGCCACCCACGCAGAGTGTGGGGTGTAGGTTGAATGTGGTATCGTTCGATGTCCCTTTTCTCGATCTGGCGTCTAATTTCACAGATATTTGAGTGCGTTCAGTTAAAATGAAGACCCTGCATATTACCCGTCTTTTCCTATAACTCACCCCTATTTTTCTCTGGATTTCGAACATCTTGCACCACTTTACACTGTCAAACGCTTTTTACATGTCGACAAATCCTATGAAAGTGTCTTGATTTTTCTTCAGTCATGCTTTCAGTATCAACCACGTCTGAACTGCTTGTTTGATGCCTCTCCTTTTCGTAAAGCGGAAATCACCGTCATCTAACAGATTCTCATTTTTCTTTTCCATACTTCTGTATATTATTCTTTTCAGGAACTCGTTTGCATGAGCTGTTACACTGACTGTGCGCTGATTGTCGCAAAAATGGCTCTGAGCACTATGGGACTCAACTGCTGAGGTCATTAGTCCCCTAGAACTTAGAACTAGTTAAACCTAACTAACCTAAGGACATCACAAACATCCATGCCCGAGGCAGGATTCGAACCTGCGACCGTAGCGGTCTTGCGGTTCCAGACTGCAGCGCCTTTAACCGCACGGCCACTTCGGCCGGCTGATTGTCGCACTTTTCGGCTCTTGCAATCTTATGAATTGTGTGGTTGGTACCTATCCCAGAGTATGTCGCCAATGATACAGTCTGCACACCAACATGAATAACGTATTTTTTGCCACTTCCCAAAATGATTTTAGAAAATCCGATTAAATATTGTGTATCCTTTCTGCCTTATTTGTTTTTAGGTCTTCCACGGATCTTTTAAATTCCGATTCTAGAACTGGAGCTTCTATCTCTTTCCTATCGGCTCTCTTCTTTCGTCACGTCATTAGAATCTTGAACCTCCCACTCACAGAGGGTCTCATTGTATTCTTTCCACTTATCGCCTCTCTCTTGTGCATTTAACATTGAAATTCCAGTTGCACAGTTAATGTTATCAACATTGCTTCTAATTTTACCGAAGGTCATTACTTTCCTGTATGCTAGTCAGTCCTTCCGACAACCATTTCTTTCACGACATCATCACATTTTTCATGTAGCCATTTCGTCTTAGTTTACCTGCACTTCCTCTTTATTTCATTCCTAAGTGACTTGTAATTCCGTGTTCCCGAGTTTTTCTGAACAGTTTTGTACTACCTTCTTTCGTCGACCGATTGTGGTATTTCTTCTGTTATCCTCGGTTTCTTCGCAGTTACCTTTCTTCTACCTGTGTTTTCCTTTCCAACTTCTGTGATTGCCATTTTTACAGATTTCGATTCCTCTTCAACTGAACTGATTTATTCATCATCGCTATATCTATGGCCCCAGAGAACTTCAAGAGTATTTCATTCCTTAGTGCTTCAGCATCCCTCTTATTCCTGATTAGTCTTTTCATCATTACCAAATTGTAATTTGAGTCTGTATCTGCCCCTGGGGATGCCTTACAATCCAGTATCTGATTTCGGAATCTCTGACAGTGTAGTAATGTGACTGAAATCTTCTTGTATCTCCGTCCTTTTCCAAGTATACCTCATCCTTTTGTGATTCTTGAAAAGAATATTCACTGTTGCCATCTGAAATTTATTACAGAACTCAATTAGTCTTTCCCCTCTGTCACTCCTAGTACCATGCCAACCCTTTTTTCTATTCCTTCCCCTACAACCGCATTCAAATGTCCCATGACTACTAGATTTTTGTCTCTCTTTTCGTACTGAATTATTTAATATCCTCAAATACTTTCTCTGTATCTTCATCTTTTGCCTGCGACGTTATCGTGTTTACCTGGACTACTGTTGTCGATGTTCGTTTGCTGTCGGTTCTGTTGAGAATAACC
The DNA here is from genome assembly GCF_021461395.2 of Schistocerca americana. Classification (NCBI taxonomy): domain Eukaryota; kingdom Metazoa; phylum Arthropoda; class Insecta; order Orthoptera; family Acrididae; genus Schistocerca; species Schistocerca americana. Next base: position 485,854,438 of record NC_060124.1, on the reverse strand, counting down.
CTACCACTGAACTGTTCACAGTAACTCACTCTCTGTCCTATCTTCCTCTTTGTAACGAATCCTGCTCCCGTTATATCATTTTCTGCTGCTGTTGATACTGCCCTATACTTGCCTGACCAGAAATCTTCGTGCATATGCAGGCGAAATTACTGTGTTCTGTCCAATGCGTTGGGCAGCTAAACTGCTACTAACTGCTCTGCGGTAAATGCCTGTAGCATGAGGCATCCATGGTGATGACGAAGCTGTTGCTGTTTCAACAGCTCAAACTAAATAGGACAAAAAAAAAATGGTTCAAGTGGCTCCAAGCACTATGGGACTTAACATGTGAGGTCATCAGTCCCCTAGACTTAGAACTACTTAAACTTAACTAACCTAAGAACATCACACACATCCATACCCGAGTCAGGATTCGACCCTGCGACCATAACAGCAACGCGGTTCCGGACTGAAGCCCCTAGAACCGCTCGGTCACAGCGGCCGGCTCTAAATGGGACAGGACATGGCGATGGTCAGATCTCTTAAGGTTTCGCTGACGCCAAACTCCTGCAAGCTTAAAGAAATAGAGCCGTTTCCAACAGCGCGCCAGTGCTGTTAAATAGAAGCTAACCACATTTTTTCTTTCTTTGTGTGTGAGGAATGTTTCCTGAAAGTTTGTCCGTATCTTTTTGTTACACCCTGTAGATGTTGGAAAGGTTATTGGGGCACAAGACGCTGGCTCCCGCGTCGACCAGTAGACTGATAATCATATTCTGTATTGGTAATGTGAATGAAACAAATCTGCTTTCGGAAAAAAATATGTGTTGCATTACTTAATGAACGCCACTCTTACAGCCTTTGAGTATCATAATTAGTATCGGGATCTGTCACAGATGGAAGTATACTGTAATACAAGCAAACAACTCGTTTGCGAGATAACAGCGAATGTCTGACTACGAGCCGATACTGACTTGAGTATGAAGTATCCTATTCAGCTTAAATGTATTTGAAGCAAAAAACTTTTCATTCATTCCCCATCGAATTGGGCTCAAATTTCACCCAAGGAGTAAAACTAAAATGTTGTTAAAAAAATTAGGAAAACGGTAGAGTCTCGATTATCCACTTTGTGACTGCCTAGCCATTCATTCAGTACACCCCTTATAAAAAAGTAACTTTGTGAATGTGCTGCACTCAAGATTCTACCTTGAACCCCCTAAGTACCGTGTACACTTCTCTGTTCCACCGTGAAAAGTGTGGATTTCTTCCGTAGCATGTGCATAATTTCACGTATAGTGTACTCATATTTACTCGTAGTTTGCGTACTGCCAGCATCGTATCACACAACAAACCATTTTCCCAAGCTGCGACATTGCAACGAATAAAACAGTGACCTTTATATACAATAAGTTTCCTTTAATTTACGTCTATGGCCACAAACTTTTTGTTAACAGATTATCGGTTTCGGTCTATAATGACCATCATCAGTTCTGCAGCCAAAAATGGGAAAATAACATAAATACCCTCGCAGATTGTCCTCAGCTTAAAGACAATAAATAGACCATAATGAAAAGTTACTGACATGTATATGCTTTTGTACGCTTTAACTATGAAAAGGCATACCTGTCGAATAAAATCAAAGTCCTAATGTACTGCAGCCATAATGGCATTGTCAAATGTTAAATGCAAAATCAGCACCAGCATCGTCAAATACATATAAATAACATCATATACACTAGTCTTGTTTTCAGTAGCAATACTGTTCAAAACAAGCTGCCGTACAGTAGCCACAAGGTGTTTGTGTTGTAAGTTCACCAGATGTCGCTAATGTAGGCATACACTAGTTTTCAATTATTAATTGAACAGCGTATTGTAAGTGAGATACTATAGTTGAAGTCTGTAATGAGCTTATGACGTATAAAGTGCATTAAAGTAATAAAAAGCGATGAAATAGAACAAAAGTCAGATTCAAGAACGAGATTTTCACTCTGCAGCGGAGTGTGCGCTGATATGAAACTTCCTGGCAGATTAAAACTGTGTGCCCGACCGAGACTCGAAGTCGGGACCTTTGCCTTTCGCGGGCAAGTGCTCTTCCACCTGAGCTACTGAAGCACGACTCACGCCCGGTCCTCACAGCTTTCGAAGGTAGCAAACGAGATACTGGCAGAAGTAAAGCTGTGAGGACCGGGCGTGAGTCGTGCTTCGGTAGCTCAGATGGTAGAGCACTTGCCCGCGATAGGCAAAGGTCCCGAGTTCTAGTCTCGGTCGGGCACACAGTTTTAATCTGCCAGGAAGGTTCAAAAGTCAGATTGTTAAAAAGAGGAAGAGTTAAGAGACAGTATTTGACATGTGCTCAAATGCCTATATTCTAGAGAATGACATAAATAATAAACACCTTTGACAGTGCACAGAATAATATTAAAAAAACTATAAAACAAATCGCTAAAGAAGCCACAATGAAAGAAAACATAGTGTTGCACATATCAGCGCCCTATGTTAGCGCTAACGCCAGAAATACGCATAGACGACAAGTGGTTCTTCTAGCAAAACGCATACACAGATTTATCACTAATTCATAATTATAAGTTAATTAAATTTACAGTATTTACAAAGCACAGAAGGTCACAGACGTACACTGTCTAATCACATGCGACCATCTGTCGCGACCCTGAATAACCACCGCTGCCGGACCTGCAGGGAGACAGTGAGGTTCTTAGGCACTAACAGGGATGTGGAGCCACGCCCACTCCAGTGGCTTGGCCAGTTGCGCTAGGTTTCTCGGTTGAGAGTCCACGGCGCGAACAGCCCGACCGAGGTGGCCCCACAGATTATCGATTGAGTTTAAAACCATGTAATACGATAATCTCATCCTGATGCTCTTCGAACCACGTACACAGCGGGATGCGTGACACGTTGCGTGGTAGGTGCCATCGTGCCGAGGAGAAACAAACTCCTTGTAGGAGTGAACACGGTCCCCAAGAATAGATGCATACGTGTGTTGATCCATTGTGCCTTCCATAATGACGAGATCAGCCGGGGAATGGCACGGGGAAACGTTCCTCAGACCATAAAGTTCCCTCCTCCGTATATGAAGTCTTCACGGGTTGTCAGCCGAGTATCATCGTCGTCTCGTAGCAACGTTTCGATAGAATGCGTGTCCATCATCTTCAGGCGAAGTGTCGGGATACCTAGATTAAGCCCCCGATCGACGATATCCCGACACTTCGCCTGAAGATAATGGACACGCATGCCATCGAAACGTTGCTACGAGACGACGATGCTACTCGGCTGACAACCAGTGAAGACTTCATATATGAACTTCTCCGAGAAAGCCTGCACCCGCATATTCCCTCCTCCGGTTAAAAATTCTAATGGCTCTAACCACTATGGGACATAATATCTGAGGTCATCAGTCCCCTAGACTTAGAACTACTTAAACCTCACACACATCCACGCCCGAGGCAGGATTCGAACCTGCGACCGTAGCAGCAGCGCGGTTCCGGACTGAAGCGCCTAGAACTGTTCGGCCACCACGGCCAGCCCCTCCTCTGGCATGGATCCTTCCGACGATCTTTGGACTGTGTTTGTTTTCAGATGTTTGACGCCGTACACACAAACAGCAGTGCGTCCGTCGCCAGTTAGTGGACGTTCAGTTGCGATACTGGCGTGCAAATTGCAGTAGTCAGCGTAGGTACATGAACCAGGCACCAGCTGCAGAGGCCCATCGCAGCAACGGTCGTTAAGAAGACACTATTGATTGCCACTTGGTTCATCTGGGCGGTCAGTTGCTCAACAGCTGCACGTCTGTTCGCCCGTACACATCTCTGCAACGGTCGTTCACTCCCGCTTTCTATGGCCCTTGTTGCATTACAGCTCCTTTGGCTCCGGTTTTGGGTAGCGCCATTTTGCCATGTGGTGCGGAATACTTTAACCATGGCAGCACGCGAACTGTTTTCAAAGTTGATGATAATTAATTGAAACCCTCAGCTGCCGACTGGTGTGCGCGAGTAATGAGTGGATTGGCAAATATCTATTAGGAGCATTACGTATGTAGATTGTGGACAGTTGGGAATGTGGGTCTCACGGGAGGCGTGCAAGGGATAAGTCCCTGCAGTCGCGCTATTCATCTGTGTCCTTGGTGGCTCAGATGGAGAGCATCTGCCATGTAAGCAGGACATCCCGAGTTCGAATTCCGGTGCTCACATTTTCAGTTGTTCCCATCGAGGTATATCGACAAAGCCTGCTGGCAGCTGAGGGTTTCAATTAATTATCATGTATTTTAGAGAAGCTGCACGGTCACCAGTGGTATCTATTCTTTCGAGAACAGTTAATATTTTCATATATAGTTTTCAAAGTTAGCCGTTTCGGACATGATACACCTTTGGCCCGAAAAACGAGTGATAACGCCTTCTTGGGCGTTAGATAAATCGATCCGCTTCTGCATTACGAAAATGACTGCACTCTTTTCCTTGTCCCCCTGACATGATTTATCTAACCTCCGTAGCTGGTGCTGCCACCTGCCGTCTGGAGTGATTACTGCACGTTGACATCGCACATAAGCAGTGGTCGCATTAATACGGAGTGTGAATATCCACTGGCGGGAGTGGCCGAGCGGTTCTAGGCGGTACAGTCTGGAACCGCGCGATCGCTATAGTCGTAGGTTCGAATCATGCCTCGGGCATGGGTGTGTGTGATGTCCTTACATTAGTTAGGTTTAAGTAGTTCTAGGGGACTGATGACCTGCGAAGTTAAGTCCCATAGTGGTCAGAGCCATTTGCACCATTTGAATTTGTGAATATCCAACTGCTTATTCAGTTGATATCTTTGTTGCCATCAGGAACTCTTCTTGATCAGTAGGATCGTTTAGACAACACATGTACGATACGCTGAGCAGTTTGTTGTTCTGTACTACAATCACAGCTGGGTGATGTTGTTATTCCCCATTTCAGCACCGAGGCAACATATTTTCCACTATTCGTCTTTCAAACGGCTCAATTGGCTCTACGCACTATGGGACATCTGAAGTCATCAGTCCCGTATACCTAGAACTACTTACACCTAACTAACCTAAGGACATCGCACACATCCGTGCCCGAGGCAGGATTCGAACCTGCAACCATAGCAGCTGCGCGGTTCCGGACTGCACCGCCTAGAACCACTCGGTCATAATGGCCAGACTATTTGTATTTATTCTGATGAGCGCAGACCAGATATTGCGGTGCTCTTCAGAACCTGGTGGCCTGGACGAGATGCAGGGCATCTTCACCTGTTCAAAAGTAGCCTTGTTCTGTCCTGTGTCTATCTAACCATCTGCTGTTGTTACTCTATTGTCCACCAAAAATTTTGTTCCTTGTAGAGGTGAATGGCAGGGGCAAGAGTCTGCGAATTTTACTGAGTGCAGGAATGTCCTCATGTACGCGGAGGTAAGGATCGCCAACTATTTTTGTTAACTCACGCTTGAGAGCAGATAGTCGCAGCAAAAATGAGGGGGCGGGATAGCTGAGAATAAACAACTGGAATGATGGAGTGTTACTCGTTGTTCCTCTGATGATGTGCATAGTCTTGTTGAGCTGCATATCGACGATTCTGGTGTATAGGCTGTTGATCCAGACTGCAGCGCAAATTTTGCCACAGGATACACCAGTCAGGGGGCAGATACTCTCGGTGTTGGACTGGTGATCTCCAAGTCGCACCTCAACTGCGTGATCTTGTTTCTTGACTTCACCTTAGCAACAGCTTTCAGCAAGTGCTCTTTAAAACTAAGCGTCATGTCAAGAGTGACCTCTAAATAACATTGCCTTTTGTTGTAGCTCGGCTGTTTCCCATCGAAACATACTTTTTTTTTCTTGTATGCGAGGGTGTTTTTAGGGTGGTAACTGGTGGCTAGTTGGCTCTGAGCACTATGCGACTTCTGAGGTCATCAGTTGCCTAGAACCTAGAACTAATTAAACCTAACTAACCTAAGGACATCACACACATCCATGCCCGAGGCTGGATTCGAACCTGCGGCCGTAGCGGTCGCTCGGCTCCAGACTGTAGCGCCTAGAACCGCACGGCCACTCCGGCCGGCTGGTAACTGGTGATGTCTGGTTTGGCAGCACTTCGGTATAACCTCCAGCTTCAGAAGTGTCTGCCAATAATTTGTTGATATTCGATCAAGACGAACTCACCAAAGCACAGGAGTCTGAGGCTCGCCACAAGAGCCAAATCGTCAGCATATCCAAATCTGCTTGATGATCTCATAGGCATTTGCAATTAATAAAATGTTTCGGACTATTATGCTGTGATCTAATGGATTTCATTCGACCACGGCGTAATAGGCTGGAACATTTTATTAATTGTGACTTTACCGGCAGTGAAAGTTTACATTCTCTCAGGCACGTCTGCTATACACAGGGAAAATAGAAGAGAGTCTATCGCTGGTTTTTATAGAAGGCCCTTATTAACCTTCATTAGAGGGATCAACATACTACCCATTAGAAGCTGGAAGCTTATTTGCTTAAAACCGCACTAATGACGTATCCAGTTTTAAGACATTTTATTATTGGTAAGAGTTTGAATATTACCCCCTGCCTCCACACGGTATCGCTAGTCGATCTTAGATCTTTCGTTTGTTTTGAAATTCTGCTTCAATAAAAACTAGTAAAGAGATTATGTTATACAATATTCCAAAAGGTTACATACACTACTGGCCATTAAAATTACTACATCACGAAGATGACGTGATACAGACGCGAAATTTAACCGACAGGGAGAAGATGCTGTGATATACAAATGATTAGCTTTTCAGAGCATTCCCACTAGGTTGGCGCCGGTGGCGACACCTACAATGTGCTGACATGAGGAAAGTTTACAGTCGATTTCTCATACACAAACAGCAGTTGACCGGCGTTACCTGGTGAAACGTTGTTGTGATGCCTCGTGTAAGGAGGAGAAATGCGTATCGTCGCGTTTCCGACTTTGATAAAGGTCGGATTGTAGCCTCTCGCAATTGCGGTTTATCGTATCGCGACATTGCTGCTCGCGTTGGTCGAGATCCAATGACTGTTAGCAGAATATGGAATAGGTGGGTTCAGCAGGGTAATACGGAACGCCGTGCCGGATCCGAACGGCCTCGTACCACTAGCAGTCTAGATGACAGGCATCTTATCCGCATGGCTGTAACGGATCGTACAGCCACGTCTCAATCCCTGAGTTAACAGATGAAGACGTTTGCAAGACGACAACCAACTGCACGAACAGTTCGACGACGTTTGCAGCAGCATGGACTATCAGCTCGGAGACCATGGCTGCGGTTACCCTTGACGCTGCATCACAGACAGGAGCGCTTGCGATGGTGTACTCAACGACGAACCTGGGTGGACGAATGTCAAAACGTCATTTTTTGGATGAATCCACTTTCCGTTTACAGCATCATGATGGTTTGGCGACATAGCGGTGAACGCACATTGGAAGCGTGTATTCGTCATCGCCATACTGTCGTATCGCCCGGCGTGATGGTATGGGGTGCCATATGTTACACGTCTCGATCCCATCTTGTTCGCATTGACGGCACATTGAACAGTGGACGTTACATTTCAGATGTGTTACGACCCGTGGCTCTACTATTGATTCTATCCCTTCGAAACCCTACATTTCAGCAGGATAATGTACGACCGCATGTTGCAGGTCCTGTACGGGCCTTTCTGGATACAGAAAATGTTCGACTAATGCCCTGGCGAGCACATTCTCCAGATCTCTCACCAATTGAAAACGTCTAGTCAATGGTGGGCGAGCAACTGGCTCGTCACAATACGCCAGTCATTACTCTTGATGAACTGTGGTGGAAATGGAAATGGCATGTGGTATCGTGTTGAAGCTGCATGTGCAGCTGTACCTGCACACGCAATCCAAGCTCTGTTTTACTCAATGCCCGGGCGTATCAAGGCCGTTATTACGGCCAGAGGTGGTTGTTCTGGGTACCGATTTCTCCGGATCTATGCACCCAAATTGCGTGAAAATGTAATCACTTGTCAGTTCTAGTATAATATATTTGTCCAATGAATACCCGTTTATCATCTGCTTTTCTTCTTGGTGTAGCAATTTTAATGGCCAGTAGTGTAATTTGCTAAATATAGCAATGAGTCGGCTAACTATAGAGTAACAATGGCATTGTGGTTTGTCATTTAGTTTACCTGGTTTTAATATTTCTGTAATTTTTGCACTTTTCAAGTCATGGGGTACGTTACCAGTTTTGATAATATCGGTAAAGAACGCTACCTATAAATGTTTCGCATACTTCCCACTGTGGATTAGGAATTCTGAGTAGTTGGACTCAGGTTTACAGGCTAGTTTGACGGCCTTCAAACCATTTTTGAACTTAATTGTATGTGATCGATCTGAGGAGTTCTAGAAGTAGCCACAATGCTATTTGCTACTTGGTTGGGAGCAAAATTCCCCGTCGGGCTGTACAGTCAATTGGAACCTCCAAGTTTCCTCAACAAGGACTTGTACTTCTCCACTGGATGGTTCTAAACGTATAGTAGTACTGGTCAGATAATCGTGGTGATCTGTTCACGACACGCTTTTCCTGTAATTAGGTTAGACATTATAGCTGTAGAGGGTGTTTCTGTTCTGTCGTTGCAACTACAAAAATACGTAATTATTTTCACCAGACGCGTTTCGCTTTATTGCAATGGTCTGTAATTAACGATATTTACCCCGATTTGTTTTAAGACCGAAAACAGTTTGTTGACAATTTATTGGTTTTCTACATACGTCGCCATCAAGAAATGCCGCCTGATAGCATGTCTTTGACGTCTTCCTTCATCAGACACTGATTCCTGAACTCTTCCCTGTTCTGCGGAACTATGCATTTCTTACGTTTTACACATCACTCTTTACTCTTCATTTTTATACTTCCAAAAGCGTATTGTGTTTTGTAATGTTGCCAACAAAACGTTGCCACTAGTTTGTCTTTGCCCTACGGATTCCTTTTTTTAGTTAATTATGTGTGTCTTATTCTATTTAATTACGTTGCTGTGTATTTGTATTGTGATGGAGTGCCTGTTCCTGTTTTAGATGATCTGCGAAAGTTGAATGGTCTGTACCGTATTTCAGTGCTCTGATGTGTTCTTTACATCTTATGTTGAATGTCCGTCCGGTCATTGCAATGTATATTTTCTCACAATCTCTGCAGCTGAGCTGACAGATGCCAGATTGTCAGTATGTGTCTGGTTTTGGAATCAGTTTCGAGATATGCTTCTGTATTGAGTTGCTTTTATTGTAAGCAATGTTTGTGCCTCGTTTCTTGAATATGTTAGCTATTTTATGTGTGACTTCGAACATGTCTGGCGAGCCAAATAAAATAACACTTTCATTACGTAGCCTTGCAGTCGGCTATAGTTCTCGGAGCGTTGCCTGGCAACGGCTCAAACTAAATTGGCGATCGTCTGGCTCAAAAATAGCGGCAAATTCATTGATTATTGTCTCGGCGGTATCGTAGATTTAAGTGTTTGTTTTCACACTGCCGATTTCTACTGGCTGAAGAGTTTCTGCGTGCAAGTGTTTTAAGCGCAGTAATACCGTAGGCGCAGTCGTACCAGTTTGTATTTACAATAGTCGAGTTTTCATCATCCATCGCAAACTATGAGTTTGTTTAAAACACTCTCACACAGAGCTCACACAGTCTTTGTTCTAGACAGTTTGCTTAAAAAGATCGACTACTTAAAGCGAGTGTTTGGGGGTACCCAGCAGATTAACAGGGCACTAACATGAAACTTCCTGGCAGATTAAAACTGTGTGCCCGACCGAGACTCGAACACGGGACCTTTGCCTTTCGCGGGCAAGTCCTCTACCATCTGAGCTACCGAAGCACGACTCACGCCCGGTCCTCACAGCTTTACTTCTGCCAGTATCTCGTCTCCTACCTTCCAAACTTTACAGAAGTTCTCCTGCGAACCTAGCAGAACTGGCACTCCTGAAAGAAAGGATATAGCGGAGACATGGCTTAGCCACAGCCTGGGGGATGTTTCCAGAATGAGATTTTCACTCTGCAGCGGAGTGTGCGCTGATATGAAACTTCCTGGCAGATTAAAACTGTGTGCCCGACCGAGACTCGAACTCGGGACCTTTGCCTTTCGCGGGCAAGTGCTCTAGCATCAAGTTTGGAAGGTAGGAGACGAGATACTGGCAGAAGTAAAGCTGTGAGTACCAGGCGTGAGTCGTGCTTCGGTAGCTCAGATGGTAGAGCACTTGCTCGCGAAAGGCAAAGGTCCCGAGTTCGAGTCTCGGCCCGGCACACAGTTTTAATCTGCCAGGAAGTTTCATATCAGCGCACACTCCGCTGCAGAGTGAAAATCTCATTCAGGGCACTGGCAGTTAAACTAAGAACGAGGAAGTGGATAACGAGGAGGACCCGCGGACAAAATCTCTAGCTTGTCTTTCTTTTGTCGGTTGCATCTCGTTTAAGATAACAAGAATCCTCCGTAAATTGCTGTTGAAAGTGGTCACCCGCCCCCATCATCTGACATTGCAGACCTTTTGGGTTCAGTGAAGGTCAATGTGTAGTAGCGGAAAGCTGGAATTTACCAGATACCTTGCCAATCTGGTCTGGCTTTTATACGTTAGACTAGAGCAGGAACACTGCATTAAACATCAACGCTGCTCTCCATTTTCGCAACGTAGCTAGTCTGCTATTGTATACAGTCCAGGCTCATTAATACGATCATCGCCTATGTTCAAAGCCAACGGTCCCCCTGGAGATAATCCCCCCGGAGATAATCCATCCTTCTGAGAAACCTCTAACCTCTGCATTTCCGCTGGCCGGGGTGGCCGAGCGGGTCTAGGCGCTACAGTCTCGAACCGCGCGACCGCTACGGTCGCAGGTTCGAATCCTGCCTCGGGCATGAATGTTTGTGATGTCCTTAGGTTAGTTAGGTTTAAGTAGTTCTACGTTCTAGGGATCTGATGACAGAAGTTTAGTCCCATAGTGTTCAGAGCCATTTGAACCATCTCCCTTTCCCTTCCTCCAACTTTTTGGGAAAAAGCACACTTTTGTTGTCCCCCCCTATCCAGTTCAGTTCTGACCCACTTATCCCCTCCTGGGAAACCCTCCAGCACTCCCAACCCCACCCTCATATCCCCCCTCCCATCACCCATCTGTAAATTGGTAGTTAAAGAATCTGCTGTGGTGGAGAGGAAGGATTTCATGACAGTGAATTCAAATCAATGCAAATAATATATTTTTCATTTCAGTTTGCGTATGCTATACTTAATCAGTTTGCAGGAGACGTGGCTTCCCCAGTTAGATAAAGCTTACGCCTGCACGCCTGCCCAAACTTTCTGTAATCTAATAACTGTAAGCACCGAGATATGGAATGAAGTGAGGTATATTAGTCGCCATTTTGACTCATCTGCATGCATGTCAACTGTCCGGTAGAGCTGGGGGATCCGCTCCTGAACTGATTCATAGAGTTGAACCTTTCAAAGGAGTGAACAATCAGTGATTCAGACAAAAAGAACGGTAGCTCCAAACGTTTCTCCACAGCAGAGAGAGAGAGAGAGAGAGAGAGAGAGAGAGAGAGAGAGAGACGGAGCCGGAGCATATCAGCGGGGCATCTGCTGGTCAGAGCACACTGCACGGGCCGTTCACCGCTCCCCCCACCCTCGGAACTCGCCCGCTCAACGCTCATCCCACCGTTCTCGACTCTAGCCAGAGCGTTGAGCAAAGCAACTCAGGTGTCACTCTGGTCTCTGCGGTCTAGCTCATGCGCAGTAATACAGCTCGCGGCTCGACCTGCTTGACTCTCAGCACCTCTGCATTGGAGTTCGTCTCTACTGGATATTGTTCTTCGTAGTAATACTGCTATGTATATTACATTATTATGTTATGTGTATATCATTTGTTTTTATTTTATTTTTATTTGTTTAAACTGATCAGATTAGGTTCCTGACGACTCCTCTTACTATAGGATTTTTATTATGGACACTCGAATTTACACTTTAATTACGAGCGAACCAATAAACGTATCGCAAAATGTGATACACCAATATTTTCCTTGTTTTATTCTGCCTTAAGGCTATATGCAGCACTGTAGTCTTACAGTCAAATTTATATATATTTTTTTCTTATTCTGGTACGGATTTTGCGATTTTAGGCGTCTTTGGAAGGAAACGTTCACTTTAAAAATATATGGATTGCGATGTATTTTTACGAGGTTAATGAAATTTTAATACATTATAGCCAAATATATTGTTAATGTAAATCTCAAGTTACAACATTTTCCGATCACCCAAAAAACCACGATAGTGCAAAATAAATCAATAATCAAAAACTTTGTCATATCGTGGAAATTTCAATAAACAATACAAAATTCTTACTCATTATCTGTGTTACTTCAAAATAGGATCAAATAAGATCAAAATACAGGTATAGTACTGGAATAAACCAAGTTTAAAGGGCAATGTGCCTTCCATTTATTTTCTATTGCGAATGAGTGGTGAGTCATGTAAAAGAGCTAGTTCATTCCAGGGAGTGAACAGTTCTGATCCGATCTCTGAAAAGAAGAGTTTTGCCCATCTCTACTGTCCGGGCGCCACCAGGCACTGGTCACGTGCATCTGCACGTCACAGATTCGACAATGGCCCAATGTCTTAACTACCTTTCACAACACTAAATACCGCTGACCTAGACTAGAAGTCAGCGTCCATTGATATTCGATACTGGATAAACCAAGTCCACGGTCTCTCAAGAGGCTGATTCCTGTTGTAACATTACCACATCAAATCTGTAGACCAGCGTGACATTCCCACCCGAGAAAACTCCTTTTGTTCTCACAGGCCCTCAAAAAGGCATCAGGTGGTGGCGTATCTTTGATTGGGAAATTCCAGACCCGCTTTCTGTGTTTCTCTCAAGTGGTTACTTCCTGTTTGTGCGAACACATACGTGAAAAAACACGTCTAGATTTCTTAGATGACGATCAGTTTGGCTTTCGGGAAAGTAAAGGCACCAGAGAGGGAATTCTGACCTTGTGGTTGGTAGTGGAAGCAAAGCTAACGAAAAAACAAGAAACATTCACAGGATTTGTCGACCTTGAAGCGTTCGATAATGTAAAGTAGTGTGAGACGTTCGAAACTCTGGGAAAAATAGGAGTAAGCTACAGGAAGACGCAGGTAATATACAGTATGTGTAAGAGCCAAGAGGAAACAATAAGAGTGGAGGACCAAGAACGAAGTTCTCAGATTAAAAAGGGTGTAAGAGAGGGATGTAGTCTCTCGGCCCCGCTCTTTAATCTTTACATCGAAGAAGCAATGATGGAATTAAAAGAAAGGCTCAGGGGTCGAATTAAAATTTAAATGAAAGGATATGAGTGATACGATTCGCTAATGACGTTGCTATCCTAAGTGAAGAAGAATTATATGATTTGCCGAATGAAAAGAACTGTGTAATGGGTACACAATATGGGTTGAGAGTAAATCGAAGAAAGAGGAAAGTAATGAGAAGTAGCAGAAATGAGAACAGCGAGAAACTTAACTTCAGGATTGATGGTCAGGAGTTAGATGAAGTTAAGGAATTCTGCTACTTAGGCAGCAAAATGACCAATGACGGACGGAGCAAGGAGGACATCAAAAGCAGTCTAGCAATGGCAAAAAGGGCATTCTTGGTCAAGAGAAGTATACTAGTATCAAACATAGGCCTTAGTTTGAGGAAGAAGTTTCTGAGGAAGTACGTTTGGAGAACAGCATAGAATGGTAGTGAAACATGGTCTGTCGGATGTTGAAAATTAGGTGGACTGATAAGGTATGGAAGAGGAGGTTCTGCGCAGAAACGGAGAGGAAAGAAATACGTGGAAAACTGTGACAAGGAGAAGGGACATGATGATAGGGCATCTGTTCAGACATGGTACAAGAGGGACCTGTGGAGGACAGAAATTGTGGAGGAAGACTCATATTGGAGTATATCCAGCAAATAATTGAGGACGTAGGTTGCAAGTGTAACTCCGAGAAGAAGAGTTTGGAGCAGGAGAGGAATTCGTGGTGGGCCGCATCGAACTAGTCAGAAGACTGATGACCCGAAGAAAACCTCTTCGTTGTATTCTGTATTGGCCTACATTCTTTTAATACTAGGAGTGGTTACATTATAAGTGTGTTCCACTGTAGTGCTAGAGTTCTTTGGGTTTCACCTGATGACAGTTTTAATCAGTTTTTCTGATGTTCATTTACTTTTAATATAGTTCATACGCTTTCGGGCCAATTTACACGAAGCTCTCCCATTTCAGCATCTTCCTGCTTGTTTACGTATTCTTCCCAATCATATTTCTTGTCAGTACCGTCATTTTCTGGTCGAGTCATACTACTTTTTCTTGTCATCACTTAACACTTCCGGGCTGAGATACCGCGGTCTATACATAAGATTGTCCTCGGAGGATGCCTTCCGTAATCGAAGGCGAAACGTCAGGGGAGAGTCTTATGTATGGACCACGGCATCTCAGCCCGGAAGTGTTAACTGATGACAACACCTGCCGTGAAAGCCTTCATTCTACTTTTTCTTGGTTTGATTAGCGCTTGCCTTGTATGCTATATCTCTTGTGGTCTTGTGTAGTCCGCTTCATCTTGATTCAGTGTCATCGCATCAACCTTTGCTGTCGCGGTTTCCCTATTGAAAATGCTTCTCACTCGCACTCTGAGACTCAGAGCCATGTTGTCTGCCGCCTGATGAGGTAGCCGTCTTTCTGATGATTTTGGGGATTTCTTCGGAAACCTGGTGGGAGACATATCGCGACATCAAAGGTTAGCTCTCTTCCGAGTGTTCCCTACCTTTTCCGTGCAATGTGTCGTCGTCACTAGTGTTTCTATCTTGCCCATTATTTCTTTAATGTGAGCAGTTTTTGCTTCTTTTCCTTTGCCCTCGTCTGATTTCAGAATTTTTCCATTTCCTCATCTTTCTTTATCTTTTCGTGACTCTCTTTAATCTATATTACTAACCGACTAAACCGTTTCATAGTTTATGTCTCATTTCCTAGTAGCAGGTTGCAGCTTGCAGGGACAACAAGGCTTTTTTTTTTTATTTCAGTGTTTCATATAACTATTGACCGAATTTAAAAATTTAAAATTCTATCATGATTTACTCACTAAGAGGTATAATTTTATGTTCTTAAGACAGTAAGACAAGTAGATTTGAGCATAAGTTCGTTGGGATTTTGTTGTAAATGTTGGTATTCCGGTTGCTATGCCTTTATTTATCGATTGTCATTTTTTTAAGTTCCCTTTTGCTATTGAATTTACATATTGTTATTTGAAGATACTGAGTGGAGCTATGGACGCTACAAAATGGAGTGCCAAGTGGAGAAATCAGAACATTTCCGACATATTCTTCTGTTTGAGTTCAGCAGAGCGATGACAACAGCGGAGGCAGCCAGAATTGCGCCGTGTATGGGGATAACGACATTGGACAGAGCATTGGAAGAAAATAATTTTCTCGTTTTAAGGAGGCCGTGTTGTCAGCAGTGACTCTCCACCTAACGGCGGACATTCGGGGTTTGATGAAGATTTTGTAATCGTATTAATCCACAATGACCCCCGTCAGTGTACTCGAAAACTGACAAATGTGATGAACTGTGATGATTCCACCATCGTGGAATGGGAAATGTTGAAAAATCGTGTGTGTGTGTGTGTGTGTGTGTGTGTGTGTGTGTGTGTGTGTGTGTGTACCTCACTCTATAAGCCAAAATCACACAAATCAGCGGATGGCCATACGTGCATCTCTGCTTGCTTGTCATCAGTTGCCTCATGAACAGCTATCATTCCAGTCCTGATTCGTTACTGGTGACGAGAAATTGTGTCTTTATCCTAACATAAGGAAAAGAAAGCAATGGTTGAGCCCGAACGAAGAATCAGCTCCCCGTAAAAAGACCTGCGCGCAACCACAAAAAAAGAAAGAAAACAAAAAACAAATAAGATATTATGCATCCGGTGGAACAATCACGGTGTTACGTACTACGAATTTCTTCTCCAAGGTGTAACCCTGAGTGCTGACATTCATTGTCAGGAACTGAGATGTCTAGTAGTCGCAGTCCAGTTATCCAGCGTATTGCTACTCCGCGATACCGCAAAAGCAGATTATAAATGACGAGGACGAGTACCGCACGGAGATTTACGAGAGAGACTGCACGCGAAACAATCGACCCATTTTCCTAATCCTACTGATCCCACGGCATCAAAATCAAGGTCATCAAGAGTCTGTAAAGTCTGCACGAAAAATAAAAAACGTACTGAGACAACGTGGGAGTCCGACAGAGGCAAATTTCCATTACATATTTCCGTATGTTTCGAACGATATGACACGATTGAAGATAATTGAGCCCGCATCTCGTGGTCGTGCGGTAGCGTTCTCGCTTCCCACGCCCGGGTTCCCGGGTTCGATTCCCGGCGGGGTCAGGGATTTTCTCTGCCTCGTGATGGCTGGGTGTTGTGTGCTGTCCTTAGGTTAGTTAGGTTTAAGTAGTTCTAAGTTCTAGGGGACTGATGACCATAGATGTTAAGTCCCATAGTGCTCAGAGCCATTTGAACCATTTTTTGAAGATAATTGATTTGTGTTGCTGCTTTTTGTAAGAGTGCTAATTATGTGAATTCTGAATTTATTCAGGAATTGGAGATCAATGGCAGTGATTTATATTGTATCTTTGATAATAAATACCTTCTGCTATTTCTAACACAGTTTCTACATGAGGTTGTAATTAGTTATCAGCCGCGCGGGATTAGTCGAGCGGTCTTAGGCGTTGCAGTCATGGACTGTGCGGCTGGTCCCAGCGAAGGTTCGAGGCCTCCCTCGGGCATGGGTGTGTGTGTTTGTCCTTAGGATAATTTAGGTTAAGTAGTGTGTAAGCTTAGAGACTGATGACCTTAGAAGTTAGGTCCCATAACAAAATGTTCAAATGAGTGTGAAATCTCATCGGCAGGTCCCATAAGATTCCACACACATTTTTTTTTTTTGAACAGCCGAAGTTCTCGCAGTCGTACGATGCTAATAGCCATACGTTTGCTCCGTACAGCGTCCTAGCTAGGGTTGCAAACGAACTAAACAGGACGGATACTTGCTATCGAATGAAGATACACTCCTGGAAATGGAAAAAAGAACACACTGACACCGGTGTGTCAGACCCACCATACTTGCTCCGGACACTCCGAGAGGGCCGTACAAGCAATGATCACACGCACGGCACAGCGGACACACCAGGAACCGCGGTGTTGGCCGTCGAATGGCGCTAGCTGCGCAGCATTTGTGCACCGCCGCCGTCAGTGTCAGCCAGTTTGCCGTGGCATACGGAGCTCCATCGCAGTCTTTAACACTGGTAGCATGCCGCGACAGCGTGGACGTGAACCGTATGTGCAGTTGACGGACTTTGAGCGAGGGGGTATAGTGGGCATGCGGGAGGCCGGGTGGACGTACCGCCGAATTGCTCAACACGTGGGGCGTGAGGTCTCCACAGTACATCGACGTTGTCGCCAGTGGTCGGCGGAAGGTGCACGTGCCCGTCGACCTGGGACCGGACCGCAGCGACGCACGGATGCACGCCAAGACCGTAGGATCCTACGCAGTGCCGTAGGGGACCGCACCGCCACTTCCCAGCAAATTAGGGACACTGTTGCTCCTGGGGTATCGGCGAGGACCATTCGCAACCGTCTCCATGAAGCTGGGCTGCGGTCCCGCACACCGTTAGGCCGTCTTCCGCTCACGCCCCAACATCATGAAGCCCGCCTCCAGTGGTGTCGCGACAGGCGTGAATGGAGGGACGAATGGAGACGTGTCGTCTTCAGCGATGAGAGTCGCTTCTGCCTTGGTGCCAATGATGGTCGCATGCGTGTTTGGCGCCGTGCAGGTGAGCGCCTCAATCAGGACTGCATACGACCGAGGCACACAGGGCCAACACCCGGCATCATGGTGTGGGGAGTGATCTCCTACACTGCCCGTACACCACTGGTGATCGTCGAGGGGACACTGAATAGTGCACGGTACATCCAAACCGTCATCGAACCCATCGTTCTACCATTCCTAGACCGGCAAGGGAACTTGCTGTTCCAACAGGACAATGCACGTCCGCATGTATCCCGTGCCACCCAACGTGCTCTAGAAGGTGTAAGTCAACTACCCTGGCCAGCAAGATCTCCGGATCTGTCCCCCATTGTTTGGGACTGGATGAAGCGTCGTCTCACGCGGTCTGCACGTCCAGCACGAACGCTGGTCCAACTGAGGCGCCAGGTGGAAATGGCATGGCAAGCCGTTCCACAGGACTACATCCAGCATCTCTACGATCGTCTCCATGGGAGAATAGCAGCCTGCATTGCTGCGAAAGGTGGATATACACTGTACTAGTGCCGATTTTTGTGCATGCTCTGTTGCCTGTGTCTATGTGCCTGTGGTTCTGTCAGTGTGATCATGTGATGTATGTGACCCCAGGAATGTGTCATTAAAGTTTCCCCTTCCTGGGACAATGAATTCACGGTGTTCTTATTTCAATTTCCAGGAGTGTAGTTGTTGTGCATGTGATTACGCTGTCGCCAAAATACCTTACTTCAATGTCCGTTTTCTACCGACAAAATACGCGGGACGAAATGTTGTTACAGACGTTTTTGTATTGTTAGTTTGTGAGTGATGATGCTGTGGCGTGTGAATGCGCCAATTTTGGTTCACCCTGCACACACCATTGACATGTGCTATTGCACAGTATAGGTTGTGTGACACTAAAATCACTTTTTCTGTAAACAGTGCCTCTTTTTCTACTGTAGATCGTTATTTGTTGGCAATGATAGTATTATGCTGTGTGGTGGTGGTGGTGGTTAGTGTTTAACGTCCCGTCGACAACGAGGTCATTAGAGACGGAGCGCAAGCTCGGGTTAGGGATATGCTGTGTTGTCTGAAAACAATTTCTATTTACACAAGTTCTATTTACTTGAAGGTATCTGTATTTGTGCTACTATAACTACTTATACCGACAATTTGGTTGTTGTATTGCTCTTATTATCTAGATTAAGTTTCGTCTTAGTGCAATCGAGTGTTCCATCTACAATTTAAGTCTTTGCACACACGTCGAACCCATCTTCCTCGTGTCCTCAGATTGTGTCAGCAGTATTTTGTGTGTCGTGTGTAGCATACCATTGTGTGCTGCTTTACACTGGTGTGACAAAAGTTATGGGATACCTTGTAATGTCATGTCGGACCTCCTTCTGGCCGGTGTAGTGCAGCAGCTCCACATGGTATGGATTCCACCACCTTGTAATGTCATGCCCGTTGTAGTGCAGCTGCTCCACATGGTGTGGATTCCACAAGCCGTTCGATGTCCCCTGCCGAAATATTGAGCCATGCTGCCTCTATAGCCGTCCATAATTGCAAAAAGGGCCAGTGCAGCATTTTGTGGGCCAACTGACCTCTCGATTAAGTCCGATAAATGGTCGACAGGATTCGTGTCGGGCGATCTGGGTGGCCAAATAATTAGCTGGGATTGTCCAGAATGTTCTGCAAACCAACAACGAACATTCGAGGCCCGGTGACATGGCGAATTCTCATCCATAAAGATTTCATCGTTATATGAAGATAGTAACTGTTCTCGAAAGAACAGACGCCATTGATGACCGTGCAGCTTCTCTAGATAAATGATAATTAATTGAAACCCTCAGCTGCCGACAGGTGGTGTTGACATACCTTAATGGGGACAGCTGAAAATGTGTGCCCCGACTGGTACCCGAACCCGGGATCTCCTGCTTACATGGCAGATTCTCTATCCTTCTGAGCCACCGAGGACACAGACGAATAGGGCGACTGCAGGGACTTATCCCTCGCACGCTTCCCGTGAGACCCAATTTCCGAACTGTCCACAATCTACTTACCTAATGTTGCCTGCAGTCGCCCTATTCATCTGTGCCCTCTGTGGCTCAGATAGATAGAGCGTCTGCCATGTAAGCAGGATATCCCGGGCTCGGGTCCCGGTCGGAGCACACATTTTCAGCTGTCCCCATCAAGGTATGTCAACAACACCTGTCGACGGATTCCATCGTTGGTTGGGAGCATTAAGTTAACGAATGCTTGCAAATGGTCTTCAAGTAGTCGAACATAACCATTTACAGTTATTTATACGTTTAGTTGGACCACAGGACCCAGTCCATTACATGTAAACAAAACCAACATTATGGAGCCGCCACCAGCTTGCACCGTGGCTTGTTGACAACTTGGATCCATGGCTTCGTGTGGTTTGCGTCACCCGTCTGTCAGCACCTACCAACCGAAATGGATACTCGTCTGAAGAGGCCACGGTTTTCCAGTCGTCTATGGTCCAACCTAAATGGTCACGAACCCAGGAGAGGCGCAGCAGGTGATGTCGTGCTGTTAGCAACGGCACTCGATTCTATCGTCTGTTGCCATAGCCCATTATCGCCAAATTTCGCAGCACTGTCCTAACGGATACCTTCATAGTACGCCCCCAATTGATTTCTGCTGTCATTTCACGCAGTGTTGCTTGTCTGTTAGCACTGACATCTCTACGAAAACGCCGCTTCTCTCGGTCGTTAAGTAATGGCCTATTACGTGATGAGAGGTAATGCCTGCAATTTGGTGTTCTCGGCACACTCTTTGACACTGTGGATCTCGGAATACTGAATTCCCTAACTGTAAATATAAACATGGAAAATGTTCTGCATTCACGGTAGACTACAGGTACTTCAATCAACAAGGAGACTGTAACTAACTCACGTACTACTGTCTCGCTATACAATTCTCTGCTTCAACAGAAGAGCGAAGCGGCAATTGTTAATATGTATTAGGCTTCTGGCTTACGGACCACCGATGTGCCATCACGACACACCAGTCCTCGCAGCGAAGTTTTTCTTCAGTACAATTGTGATTGCGAGAAAGCTCTCCTTTTACAAATTTACGTCGTGAAGACGTATGTAATACACAAATTTTTTGTAGAAGTTACTTTTATGACTTAGCATTGTTGTTATCGGTCTAACGTACCGTAAATTCCAGACTTATTATACAATGCTTTGAGTGATTTGAAAAGATCAAACTGAAATTTATGTCTTTTATTAAAAGTTCTTATAGAAAATATTATATTTTTAAGAACACATTATCTTTTGATATTGTTTTCATTATTGTAGCATTAACGTGTGATATCCACTCATCTGCCCCAATTTAGAATATTTTATTTTATATTTTATTTCCCTTTTGCTACATAAAATTGTGTATTTGCAGCCTTTGTGAGTGTTCTTATTTACTTTTGTACGATTGTTTGTACAGAATGTCGAATTATGTGCTGCTTTGTGCAACGTGCTAATAAAGTGTGCATGTCGTATAATTTCCGCCACTAAACCAATTGGCTACAACCAACCAGGAAAGCGCAGGCGGAGTTTGGTTGGTGAAGCATTTATACTGTGAAAAACTTTAATACTCATAGATGCGTGTTGGCTGGTGTTTGTTTGCATCTCAGAACACAATCACACCATAGCATTCCAGAACCATGATGGTACCTTTCTTACTTGTTTGGTGAATCTTAGTAACTTTTTCTGTCCGAGAGAGTGTAATATCAATCGAACTACGAGAACAGTCAAAATTTTTTTATGTTTTTTGTTATTAAATATAGGGCTTACACTCTTAGAAACGGTCCAGGCGTCCTCCATTTTTGGTATTTTTTCAGTCAAACTCACTTTTAGTTTGAATGATCAGTTACCTTTACGATTAAATTTTTTCTATCAACATGTAATTTCTGGCAGGACTAATATTAGGGAGGATCCTGTTTAGTTGCATACTCAAACAAAAACTCATCTACTACTTTTAGTTGCCTCATATTTTAATCTAATTCCTTCAGCTTCACCTCATTTAATTCCAGCACATTCCATTACGCTTGTTTTATTCTTGTTCATCTCATAACCTCTCAAGGCACTATCGAATCCATTCAACTACTCTTCCAAGTCCTTTACTGTCTCTAACAGAATTACAATGCCCTCGGAAAGCCATATTGTTTTCATTTCTTCTTCTTGAAATAAAATTCCCACGACAGATTTCTTCTTGGTTTCCTTTACTCCTTGCCCACTGTACAGATTGAATAAAGTGGTGAACAGTATACAACCTGTTCGACTTTCTTCCAACCTCTGTCTCTCTTTTATGTTCTTCGACTCATATAAGTGTAGTCTGGTTTCTGATAACCTGGCACTCCCTGCATCTTATTTCTACTATCTTCAGAATTTCAAAGAGCTTATTCCCGTCAACAGTGCCAAAAGTTTTCTGCAAGTGTACGAACAATATGGACGTGGGTTGACCTTAAATGAGTATTTGAACCGAAGCAATTGTTTTCCAAATGGTTAATGTACATATCAGCCAAACGATCCTCAAGATTACAATGCATTGCAAGACCATCTGGCTATTGTTAAATGGGATGTAGTTTGTGCTGCAATTAATTTAACATCTCTATACTTTCTTAAATCTTTTTTTGGTAAAGTTGTTTCTGTTCAGCAGACTGCACTTTATTATTTCAGTTGTACGATGGATAGGTGTATCTGAATATATGTTCACAATATCCATGGGTGCAAATCTGGCAATGTCTGGCATGTGCTCATCAGTGATGTCATCAATATGCTCCTGGGATTTCCGAGGGAAAAGTTGTCAGTGAGGATACCTTTAAGTTTGCTTGAGATGTAATATACATGGGTTTCTTGACCTAAAAGTTAGCCACATTGGGGACTGAGATTTATGGCTTTTTACTGAAATTGCAGTTAAACGGTAACTGGTTGATGACTAGCTATGTTGGATCTCAGTATCTGATGAAAAAGTACTTGAAATCATTAACTAATTTCTCAAGCTAAGCTTTATATCTGTCAATCTTCAGTTATTTTATGTTACTCTGAAGGAAGAATTCTAAAATCTTGCTGATGTAATCATCTTCAAAAATAGTTACTGCTAAGTTACCTTTATCTGTTTTTACAACAAGAACTTTGTTGCTTGTAAGCAAGTTGAGATCTTTACGTTTTGGGAAATGGGTGAAATCTTCCCTCAGTCGATTTTCACTGTTAACAAAAATGTTACATGTAAAGCACATGTCTTAGGCTACAACTGACATAGAGAATACTGTGGAGTTTTTGTGTGTACTACTTAGTTGTTCATGCTAGCTTATTATTAACGCAAGTGGGCACTTTGGAATCAGTTTTCCCTGAATTGGGCATAGAATGTACATTTATTTCTATGACATTTTTGGCCTTTGAGCTCACAGAATTTCTTCATTTGCACTTAGATTGGCTGCATTACATGAAATATTTATGATGACAATTAATTGTGTTGTTGAGATTCGGTACAAAGTTATATTTGAAACATTTATTTAATAAACCAAAAGTAATAAAACATATATGAAATGTAATTTCAGATCTACGATATCACGGAAATCAACTTGTTGCAGATATGGATCCAAGGAATTGTCTTTTAATATATATAGAGTGATTCACAAAGATATGCAAATAGTTTAGTATGTTATTCTACAAGTAAAACTAAAGAAAAAAGTACATATAAACATAGGTATGCAATTGTTTGGTTGTGGAGTTATGGCTAATAAAAAACTTTGCCTGAAATTTAGCAACTTTGCTAATATGAAGCCATTGCATTGTTCTGGCGAATCTAATAAAACATATTCCGGATGTGTATCTGCAGTAGTTTTCCAGAACATCCAGAAAAGCAAAGATTATCATATAAGTTAATTTCTCTACTTTCTATTAAGAATGTAGAAACTTTTACATCATTGTTGGCTTAACATGAATTCACATGTGCTATGGTATTAATAAGAGCAGATTATCTGACACATTCATACAGTTTCAGTTTACGTTAGTACCATCATTTTTCCAAAATTAAATTGTCTACAACTTCTGTTGAAAACTTTGTGCAATTGTCTGAAAAACAAATTAGAGCAAGTAGTTTATAAATTAAAAATTTTACGAAATTACGTCTTTACTTCTCTGGATGTTCTGGAAAATTACTGCAGATACACGTCTGGGACATATTTTATTGGATTCATCAGATCAATAACAACAAAATAAATGGAAATCGTGATTTACTTTAACCTTATACAGCTTTGAGATGGCTTCATATGAAAGAATTTGCGTATCTACGTGAATCACCCTATTATTATTATTTTTTGCTTTTACGGCCTCATTGGACCAGTTTAGTCAATCATTTCCTGGTCCTCTTCTTCAAGTAAGCGCATGTTTCGTTCTTTCTTAACTGCCCAGTATCTTTTCTTTCATTTTGATCTTTCCTGTCTTTTCACATCTGTAAATACTCTTTTCATTGTGTGTCATTTGTCTACTTTTGATTTAAATCTTATTTTCTTGTCTTCCAGTTTCCTGAAATTTTCTGTCTTGTTTTGTAGATCATCCAAGGTTATATCTAGTTCTCCCACACCCTCTTTATTTTCCTTGATCCATACTACTTTTTGCTTCAGATTCCACAGTTTCTGCATAATTTTTCTTGCTAATCTGGTTTCCCGTGTCCTCATTATGTGTCCAAAGAAAGAAATCCTGTTTTTATGTAGTGTCTGTGATGGGCTCCAGTTTCCTGTACACTACTGCATTCGGCACTATCTGCCATTGTCCTACCTACTGGTATTTTTATTTATGCATTTTCTAGCTATTCTTCTCTCTACTTTTAGTATTTTGCAGCCTCTGTTTCTCGGAGTGACAGTAATAACAGTCTTGCTTGCGTATGTTAAAAAAATGTTCAAATGTGTGTGAAATCTTATGGGACTTAACTGCTAAGGTCATCAGTCCCTAAGCTTACAAACTACTTAACCTAAATTATCCTAAGGACAAACACACACACCCATGCCCGAGGGAGAACTCGAACCTCCGCCAGGACAAGCCGCTCAGTCTTGCGTATGTTACCTCTGGCTGAACCATCGTCTTGAAATTTTGTATTGTATTGTATTGTACTGTATTGTATATTAACCGGGGACCTATCGCGATGGAGAGGCTTCGTCCCCACTGCAGCCACAGTGGTCCACAACCCTATGATGACTACCGCAATCCAATTCACCCCTCCGCAGCCCCACACCGAACCCAGGGTTATTGTGCGGTTCGGCCCCTGGTGGATCCCCCCACCCAGGGAACGTCGCACACCAGACGAGTGTAACCACTATGTTTGCGTGATAGAGTAATGGTGGTGTACGCGTACGTGGAGAACGTTTTTGCGCAGCAATCGTCGACATTGTGTAACTAAGGCGGAATAAGGGGAACCAGCCCGCATTCGCAGAGGCAGATGGAAAACCACCTAAAAACCATCCACAGACTGGCCAGTTCACCGGGCCTCGACACAAATCCGCTGGGCGGATTCGTGTGGGGCCAGGCGCTCCTTCCCGCCCGGAAAGCCGTGAGTTAGACTGCACGGCCAACCGGGCGGGCTTAATTTTGTTTTAATTGATAGGCATTTCCTATTGTATGTAGACCATGTTAGTTTTTGAGCTTTTATCATTTTATTGGTTCTTTCTTGCTAAGCAGGTTTTCCATTCAAGTTTTGTGTTATGTTGTCTCCAATATATTTAAATTGCTTCACTGTTTTCATTTTTCTGTTGTCTACTGTTACGTGGTCTATTACTAGCAGGTCTGTTACCATCATCTCGGTCTTTTCGAAATATATCTGGAGTCCTACTTTTTGCGCTGCAGACTCATTATTTGATATCCAGCTTCTTGTACATTATTAGCAAGTAATGGCAAGTCGTCCGCGAAACTCAAACAATATAGGTTTATATCACATTCCTTGGTTCGAATTGTTATGTTTTTGGGATTCTCTTTGTACCATTCTCTCATCAAGTATTCAAGAGCACAGCTGAAGAGCAGTAGTGATACGCCACCTCTTTGTCTTAACCCTCTTTTATCGTAAATGGATCAGATAGTTCTCCTCTGAATTTTACTTTGGACTTGGTGTTTGTAAAGGTTAAAATGGTTCAAATGGCTCTGAGCACTATGGGACTTAACTTCTCAGGTCATCAGTCCCTTAGAACTTAGAACTACTTAAACCTAGCTAACCTAAGGACGTCACACACATCCATGCCCGAGGCAGGATTCGAACCTGCGACCGTAGCGGTCGCGCGGTTCCAGACTGTAGCGCCTAGAACCGCTCAGCCATGTATGGGTTAATTTTATTGTTGTTATTAATTCGGGATGAAGTCAAAAATTTCTTAATATGTCCAGCATAAAAGATCTGTGGATGCAATCATAAGCTTTCTTAAAGTCTATGAAGGTTATGACTAGTTGCTTCTGTCTCCTTTTGTAGGCATCCATTATTAATTTTAATGTAATGATCTATTCTGGGCAGCTTCTCCAGAGTCTAAATCCTGCTTGATATTCTCCTAGCACCTTTTCAAGTTGATCTTTACAGCGATTGTAGAGAACTTTTGCCAGTATTTAATATGTGCAATCCAATAGGGAAATCCCTCTGTAGTTATCCAGATTTTGCTTTCTCGTTTTTTGTGTAATGGGTGTATGATAGCTGCAGTCCAATGTTCTGGTAGATCTTCTCCGCTCCAGATCATCGATGTAATGATATCTTCATGGGTTCTCCTACGTATTTCCAGAGGTCTGCAAATGTTTGATTGTCTCCACTTGCTTTGTAGTTCTTGAGTTCGCTCAAACCTTTGTAGATTTCCTGAATTGTCGGTGGCTTTATATATTCTGATGGCATTTATTAGAGTTTCTGTGTTTATTTCAAGAAGCTCAGAAGGATCCTCGCAATTTAGTAGTTCGTTAAATGTTACTGCCAAAATTTCTGAATTTCTTTCATCACTATGGGCCCTCTTATTGCTTTTATCTTTTAGCATTAGTGTTGGGGGATCATATCTTTGGAGTTGACTGCTAAATGTTTTGTAAAGATCTCGTAAGTTTGTTTTCTTACTATTTGTTTCCATCATAGAAAATATATATTTTTGATACTGACGTTTAACCCTCGTTAATGTTTTTTGAGCCATCTTTCTTTGTTTTTATGAGTTACAAGTAAGAGTCTTCTGTTCCCTCATACCTTAACCACGCGTGGTGTCTATCTTCCACTGTGTTATCACATTCGTCATCTCACCACTAGTGTTTCTCCCTAGGATTTGTTGGGGCTACTTGTTCAGCTCTTTGTTCCAATTGAGGAATTATTTCATCCAGATCATCTGTTATTTTTATATTCCTCGTTTGTTCTTCATATTCCTTGTTATTTATCAGTTTATGAGGGTCATAGGTTCTCTTATTTTCTGGGTGGGATTTTTTCTTTCTCAGTGGGGTGAATTTAATTTTTATTTTTATCAAGTAATGATCTAATCCGGTGTCAGTTCCTCCAGGACTTTCACATGGTAAATTTCCTTGTGGTAGTTCTTATCCATGCAGACATGATCCAACTGTCATTCTCCTTTCGTCCAGTTTGGGTGTTTCCAGGTTTTAGCTTTATTTGGTCTTCTCATGAAGTAAGTTGATTTAGAGATCATGTCATGGTTTCTACAGAATTCCTACACTCTGGTGTGTTCTTCATTGTGCTGGCCATTTCCCTATTACATCTCTGAATCACTTTTCCCTTCCTAATTGGGCATTGAAGTCTCCAATTAAAATTTGATGTAATTTTTGTCGATGTTTGTTGCTGTCCGATCCAAAATCTCCCAAAATTCATCCAGATCATCTCTGTGGTTTTTTCTATTATTTTTGCCATTAGTTGTGGCATGGGCATTTATTATTGTCTATGTTCTGTTTGCCGCTTTTATAGTTGTTGTTGAGAGCCTAGGAGCTTGTGCTTTGAATGCTATTATTGAATCTATCATTTTGAGGTTGACCACAAATCCTGTTCTGAATTGAGGGCATTGCTTCATTGCTCTTTTCCCTGGTATTCCCTTGTAAATTATATATCCTTGCGATTCCATTGGTTCTTGATCAGTGTTTCTAATATTTTGGAGTCCAGTTATCAGAATCTCCTGTCGATCCATTTCGTCTGTCAAAATTTTCAGTTTACCTGGTTGAATGAGAGAGTATTGTACTTCGCTGTGTTACTTATCTGTCCTGTCTTGAGTCTAAGTTTCGGTCTGCTGTAAGTCTTGGGTATTTTCAAATGCTCCAACTCATCTAAGTTGTCCTTAAAGTGACTGCCCACAGTATCCAAATGCAGTCTTTCCTGGCTGTTGCCAGGCGGTCGAATTTTCCTTAAAAGATTTCCTTCCATGGTTGAATGTCAAAAGTGTCCAACCTTGTGTAGAGCGAGCTCCGAGTTACAACTACAGTTGTGAACCGTAGAGGGGCCCAGTTGTTAAGGATTGAGGGGTAGGCGTTTCCTCCATCGTTTCCCCACCAATACTCACTCACGCTATATATATATATATATATATATATATATATATATATATATATATATATATATACTGCTCCCTGTAATATACAAAATTCTCTCAAAGGCCCTGTTAAATAGACTACAAGAACAAGCGGACCAGTTGATAGGGGAGTATCAGGCGGGGTTTCGCAAACGTCGATCTTGCATCGAACAGATATGGAACTTAAAACCAATGTTGCAAATCAGAAGATGTAGTAATACTGTGGTAACTTTTGTCGATATTAATACAGTTTCATTAGATAGACAAACATTATTCCACACATTGGAGGAGTCCAGGATTGGCAGGAAAACAAGGTCAGTTATTCAACAGTTATTAACAGATACAACCTATAAAGTTAAATCAGAAGCATTTCGTATCCATACGGATGTTCGCCAAGGAGATGGAACGTCCCCATTCTATTTAACATGGTTATGGAAAAATTGTGAGGACATGGGAAAAGGAATTCAGCTTGAGATTAAAAAGAGCAGAGAATCATGGCGAAGTGTCTGGCTTTCGCGGACGAACTTGCCATTCCAACGAACAATAGAGAGGAAGCCAAACTTACATTGGAGCAAGTACACGAAATCTCACAGAAAAGTGAGCTACAAATCTCCTACGAGAAAACACAGAACGTGGAAAACAAATCTGCAGATAATATCCCCATTCCAGAATGAGATTTTCACTCTGCAGCGGAGTGTGCGCTGATATGAAACTTCATGGAAGATTAAAATTGTGTGCCCGACGGAGACTCGAACTCGGGACCTTTGCCTTTCGCAGGCAAGTGCTCTACCAACTGAGCTACCGAAGCACGACTCGCGCCCGCTACTCACAGCTTTACTTTTGCCAGTACCTCGTCTCCTACCTTCCAAACTTTACAGAAGCTCTCCTGCGAACCTTGCAGGACTAGCACTCCTGAAAGAAAGGATATTGCGGAGACATGGCTTAGCCACAGCCTGGGGGATGTTTCCAGAATGAGAGTTTCACTCTGCAGCGGAGTGTGCGCTGATATGAAACTTCCTGGCAGATTAAAACTGTGTGCCCGACCGAGACTCGAACTCGGGACCTTTGCCTTTCACTGGCAAGTGCTCTACCAACTGAGCTACAGAAGCACGACTCGCGCCCGGTACTCGCAGCTTTACTTCTGCCAGTACCTCGTCCCCATTACTTCTCAATATGTGAAAGTGGCACGAGTTGCCCACTTCAGATATCTGGGAGAGATGATCCAACCCTCAGGACTCAAATCAATAGCCAATAAAGATTACAAAAAGCATATATGCTCATTTGGAATCACTATAATAATAAACTTATTTCTATCAGTGTGGAACTAACGCATTACAGTACAGTAGTCCTACCAGAAGCACATTATTCTGCAGAAACTACAGTGATTCGTGGTCATATGAAGATCAGAGACACTGAAAAGCAGGAGAGAAAAATATATGGACCAGTGTTTTCGGAATGAATGTGGATGAAAAGGCCAACTAGAGAGATTTACAAAGACATGGAAACAATAACGGACACCATTAGAAAGAGAAGGATGAAATTTCATGGACATCTTAGCAGGATGAATAAAACCAGGCTCACTTAGCAAATCTTTGAGATAGTAAACAAGCGCAAGCAAAAACAAGACAAAGCGGATCATTCAAACAGAAGAAGATATTAAAGAACTGAGAATCACACAAGACAACATAAACAATAGAGTACAGTTTAGAAACATCATAAAGAAACTCACACTTAAAGAAGAACACAAGGAGAACAGGACGGGAAAAAGATGGTTGGAAGAACACAAGAGAGAACACAGAGAACGGGTGAAGAGAATTTGGGAAGAATGAAGAAAGAAGAAGAAATCATGACTAGTCAAGTTCAATCGCTCTCTTTAAAGGGAACCTTCGAAAGTAATAATAATAATAAACCCTGTGGAGGCCCGAGAAAAGAATAGGCTTCCCGTATGGTTCCGCCAGTCATAAAAGGTGACGAAAAGAACAAAGCACTAATAGGGCTAACCCCCCCCCCCTTTTAGTGTGATTAATTGGTTCAGGACAGAACTAATGAAGCCTCAGACCAGTGCTGTCATGGTCGGGGACGATGCTTGAACCCTATGCCCATCCACAATGGTAACGACATTGCTAGCCATGCGGAAAATGATTTAAATCCAAATAGAGGTGTTTTGCAGGATATGCTTCCTGCAACCACTCTAGAAGGAAAACAAAGACAGAGGGTGAGATGGTGAGATGAAGTTAACTGACACCTCATGTTCTGTTATTACCAAGCAACAAACTCAGGAACCAACAGCACTGGATACAGATGACAAGTATACACAACATTTATTACCAGATACCCAGAATTAAAATTTTTAACAGAACAACAACTAGCTGATCAGATCTGTGTAATAACCAAAAATAACAGGATACCCCAGTCATAATTAGAAAACATCAAACAACAAGTACAACAAATACTGGAACAAAATAATGTGCAATCAGAAGAAGAAGAAGAAAATACAGTAATGAACTCAAACATCCCAGAGCAAACTAGCAAAGAACAACATGCATCAATTAGACAATCAGAGGAAAACGAAATCTTAAGACAGCCACCAGAATAAGCACAAACTGAACACGAAGTGACACACATGTTGGATATAGAAGAAAAATTTCCAGTGAAACATATAGAATACAAAGACACAAATACAGACATTAGACCATTCTCGTGTAGACCACCAAATAACGCACAAGTCAAAACAACAATAACAACTATCAACACAATCGTACACAACAAAACAAATGAAAATACAACTATGGAAGAGTTACAATTACTGGTTTATATTGGAGCACTCACAACATTAAATATACACACTAGGCAGAGATCAGAACCAACCAACACACAGAAGAAACCCACAAAACCAGATTGGCAACACAGGCTACAGATCAGAATAGAAAAACTGAGAAAAGACATTGGACAGCTAACACAATTTATAAGAAATGAAATATCAGACAAAAAACGAAAAAGGTTAGGTAAAGTATCGCAACAAGAAGCGATAGAGCAATCAGATGAAAAGAAGCAGAAATTACAAGCATTGGCCAAACGACTTAGAACATACAAAAAGAAGTGAAAATAGAAGGAAATAAAACCAAACATTCAATGCAAACCAAAAGAAATTTTACCAGACAATAGATAACACACACATTAAAACAGACAATCCACCAAACATAACACACATGGAACACTTCTGGAGCAACATATGGTGAAACCTGGTACAACATAACATACATGCACAGTGGATACAAGCAGAAACAGACACACACAAGATGATACCACAAATGCCTGAAGTGATAATTTTGCAATATGAAGTCATCCAAGCAATTAATTCTACACACAATTGGAAAGCCCCTGGAAAAGATAAAATAGCAAATTTCTGGCTAAAGTAGTTCACCTCAACACATTCACATCTAACTAAATTATTTAACAGTTACATTGCAGACCCATACACATTCCCTGATACACTTACACAAGGAATAACTTATCTGAAACTTAAAGATCAAGCAGACACAGCAAACCCAGCAAAATATCGCCCCATAACATGCCTACCAACAATATACAAAATGTTAACTTCAGTCAGTACACAGAAATTAATAACACATACAACACAGAACAAAATCATAAATAAGGAACAAAAAGGCTGCTGGAAAGGAGCACGAGGATGTAAAGAGCAGCTGATAATAGATGCAGAGGTGACATATCAAGCTAAAACTAAATAAAGGTCCCTACACTACGCACACATTGATTACCAAAGAGTATTTGATAGTGTATCCAACTCATGGTTACTACAAATATTGGAAATATACAAAGTAGATCCTAAATTGATACAGTTCCTAAACATAGTAATGAAAAATTGGAAAACCACACTTAATATCCAAACAAATTCAAATAATATCACATCACATCCAATACAGATTAAACGTGGCATATACCAAGGAGACTCATGAAGTCCTTTCTGGTTCTGCCTTGCTCTGAACCAACTATCCAACATGCTAAATAATACAAATTATGGATATAATATTACCGTAACATACCATCACAAAATCACACATTTCCTATACATGGATGACCTAAAACTACTAGCAGCAATAAATCAACAACTCAACCAATTACTAAAGATAAGAGAAGTATTCAGCAATGATATAAATATGGCTTTTGGAACAGACAAATGTGATAAAAATAGCATAGTTAAGGGAAAACACACTAAACAAGAAGATTATATATTGGATAACCACAGCGACTGCATAGAAGCGATGGAAAAAGCAGATGACTATAAATATCTAGGATACAGAAAAGAAACAGGAATAGATAATACAAATATTTAAGAAGAACTAAAAGAAAAATCTAGACAAAGACTAACAAAAATACTGAAAACAGAATTGACAGCAAGAAACAAGACAAAAGCTGTAAATACTTATGCTATACCAATATTGACCTATTCATTTGGAGTAGTGAAATGGAGTAACACAGAACTAGAAGCACTCAATACACTTACACGATCACAATGCCACAAATATAGAAGACGTCACATACATTCAGCAACAGAAAGATTCATATTAAGCAGAAAGGAAGGAGGAAGGGGATTTATCGACATAAAAAACCTACATTATGGACAGGTAGACAATTTAAGAAAATTCTTTATAGAACGAGCAGAAACTAGCAAAATACGCAAAGCAATCACTCATATAAATACATCGGCTACACCACTGCAATTTCATAACCACTTCTACAACCCTTTAGACCACGTAACATCAACAGATACAAAGAAAGTAAATTGGAAAAAGAAAACACTACATGGCAACCACCCGTACCATCTAACAGAGCCACACATCGATCAAGATGCATCCAACACATGGCTAAGAAAAGGCAGTATATACAGTGAGATGCAAGGATTCATGATTGCAACACAGGATCAAACAATAAACACCAGATATTACAGCAAGCATACTATTAAAGATCCCAATGCAACAGATAAATGCAGACTTTGCAAACAACAAATAGAAACAGCATATCACATCACAAGCGGTTGTACAATGCTATCAAATGCAGAATACACCAGAAGACATGACGATGTAGCAAAAATAATACATCAACAACTTGCCATACAACATAAACTAATAAAACAACATTTTCCCATATACAAATATGCACCACAAAATCTACTGGAGAATGATGAATACAAATTATACTGGAACAATTGTAACAGATAAAACAACACCACATAACAAACCTGACATCATACTCACCAATAAAAAGAAGAAATTAACACAACTAATCGTAATATCCATACCGAATACAACAAATATACAGAAGAAAACAGGAGAAAAAATTGAAAAATACATCCAACTGGCTGAGGAAGTCAAGGACATGTGGCATCAGGATAAAGTTGACGTTGTACCAATTATACCATCAACTACAGGAGTCATACCACACAATATTCACCACTACATCAACGCAATACAGCTACATCCAAACGTGTATATAGAACAACAGAAATCTGTAATTATTGATACATGTTTAATTACCTGAAAGTTCCTAAATGTAGTGTAACATATACTGGACAGTTAAAAGGAAGTCACGCTTGATCAAGGTCCGCGTCACTTTCCATTTTTAAACAGACATAATGTCTGAGAAAGGAAAGAAATAACAATAATAATAATGTATTAAAGAAAGAGCGAGAAGCGAAGCTCCTCTCAGCTAACTTAATTTTCCTCGCTACTCTTGTGTTTGAGCAAATATGTTAAAACTGATTATATTCTTGTTATCATTCGTAACTAATAGTTGTCCCCGCAGTTATTAAGCTGTACTTGAATCATGGTTTTTGTGATATTTGTTTGAGAAAAACTAGCTCGAACCGCGAACTTAGCAGATCCTGACATAGATACACAGGTGCATAATGCAATTCGTGTTAAGCCACTGATTTCGTTCTGCTATAGGCAAAGTGGAATAGCACCCCAGCATTGGACGTAATTATCGTGGATAAATTAGAGACTTAAATGTGTCACGGAAAATTTAAAAAAAGATCTATACCATCACATGTTTTACAGAACTTCCCCATTACGTCCAATGCTGGGGTGCTATTCCAATGTCGGACAGCCCTGGTAATAGTGACAATATAAGGGGAGATGTTAATTGCAGTTTGTGTTGGGGAGGGTATTGGAGTTGGGTGGTTAGTGCAGCTATGTTAACCATAATGCTGTGCTGGTGTAATGGTCAGTATATGTAGCTAGTAAGCAAAACAACCCGCGTTCGAGTCTCGGTCGCAGCACAAATTTTAATTTACTTCTTCAGCTTCCAACGTTATTGCAGATAAATTAGAGACTTAAATGTCTCAGGGAAAATTTAATTTAAGATGCTCTCTATCTGTTACAAAACTTTCTATCCAGCGGCATATGTGATAGGATAGAACGTAGCGCTCACTTTTTGGAGCAAGCGACGATGCGGAACTGAGTGTTTCGAAAGTCGAGGAATATGGCATCAACCTCGAACTCGGTATCTACAGCCTGTTGTATATCACGCACAAAGAGGGCCAGCTGTGTCTCGCATGACTGCTATTTTCTAAAACCGTGCTGGTTTCTGCAGATGAGCTTCTCAGAGTCTAGAAGGTCATTATATCTGAACACAAAATATATTCAATGATTCTACAACAAATCGATGTGAGTGAAATTAGCCGGTAACTATGTGCATCCGATTTTCTACCCTTTTTATAGACTACTATGACCTGGGACTTACTCCAGTCCCGTGGAACTTCCTGTTGTTCCAATGATTCTCTGATAGATGATGGATAAGTATGGTGCTATATTTGTAGCATAGTCAACATAAAGTCTTACGGGGATACCGTCTGGACCAGATGCCTTCCTGGCGTCTAAAGATCTTAACCGTTTTACAATTTCAGATACACTAAACACTATGTCAGCCATCCTTACATTTGCTCAATGTCTTTGTGTCTCGCGGTGAATGCTTGGAGCTGACAATGAAGATATTCATTAATGACACTTTTATTTGCTTTCCCAAACAAGAAAACTCTACGCTGTTTTTTTGCAACTTCCACTGAAATAGAGCCACAACGACATTGTGGTCGCTAATATCTTTTTCTAGATTAACTTCCTCAAAAATATCAGGTCTGTTTGTCGCCAAGATACCCAATATGTTCCCATCTCGACTTGGTTTTCTAGCCAATTGCTCAAGGTTGTATGTTGAGAGCACTCCTAGAATAACTTCACACGACTCTTTGCTTCTGCCACCTGTGATAATCGTGTAATTTTCCCAGTCAATGGATGTTAGATTAAAGTCTCCACCTACAACTTATGGATAATTTGGATATTTACTTCCTATGTACTCAAGACTTTCCCTGAAACATTCTGCAACGTTTGTTACAGATGCTGGTGGTCTATAAAAACATCCTAATACAATGGTCAATCCTTGTCGGATTGACAGCTTTATCCAGACTATTTCACAGTCCGACGCAGTATCGATCTCAATTGCGTTTAAACAGCTTTTAACTGCAATGAACACACCACCTCCCGTAGCATCAGTCCTATCCTTCCTAAATATTGACCAATCCGAGTTCAAAATTTCACTGCTATTTATGTCTGGTTTCAACCAGCTTTCGGTACCTAATACGATGTTGTCATTACTACTGTTTATTTCGGAGAGTAACTCGGGGATTTTGCTACAGACACTTCGACAATTTACTAACATGAGATTTAGCATATTTAAATACTGTGGAATGACCTGTATAGGCGAACTAATAATTTTTACAGTTGGCACAGCCACATCAGTGACATGCCAACGGTTTGTTTCCCTTGGGGAGGAACCTAATCTTAAAAAAAACCATGTGCAAGCCTAAAGTAATGTGGTACCCATGCAGTTGCTTCCTATGTGTAGTGCATCCCTGATCTATCGAGGGCTGCACACCGTACGCTCGATATTCGTCGGAAGGGCCTTT
This sequence comes from Schistocerca americana, assembly GCF_021461395.2. Taxonomy (NCBI): domain Eukaryota; kingdom Metazoa; phylum Arthropoda; class Insecta; order Orthoptera; family Acrididae; genus Schistocerca; species Schistocerca americana. Next base: position 485,818,153 of record NC_060124.1, on the reverse strand, counting down.
TCCACATCCCAGACAAGGCCCCCCGGCAAGTACTTCTTCTCTGCCCTAGCCGCTATGATCCTGAGGGGCTCCATGACCAGCCTAACATTGGAACTCCCAATAACTAACAAACCCCTATCCCACGTGCCTGTCCGGACCTTGCTGAAGGAGCGGCCACTATCCTGGCAGAAGGTGCATTCTGATCTGGCTCAGCCTCCCCCCCCCCCCCCCCCCCCAGCTTCAAATAGCACACTGAATCTATTAGCAAAGTGCATGGGATTTGGCAGGAGCCTGCGTCCCCCATGCAGCCTTCGCCTTGAGGCTCGATACCTCGACATTGTCCAGCACCCACACTGAGGTGTGAGTGGGCCGGCCGGTTCAGTCGCACCTGAGGTCGGCTCAGTGACAGAGAGCTGTGACATCCCCCCCCCCCCCTGCACATCTAGTACAGCAGAGGCTGCCCCAGACACCCCATCCCCTACCGCACCTCAAGGTGGCACTCTGGAGCCTGTTGACTGTGGCCAACAAAGCTTCCAGCTGCGTTTGGACTGTGGCCAACTCCTCCTGCATCCGCACACAACAGACACAGTCCCTGTCCATCTAGCTGAAATGTGATTTACTATAAGCAACTTAAGGACACCTACTGCTACACAAGGTTAACAGCTACTCTCTAGTAGGCAGAAAGGGCACTCAGCAATTAAAAACAACAAACATGTATGGTAGAAGCTAGATCTGGTGCCTATTTTCCTTCCTGGGGGCTATCTACTGAATATTGTTAAAGAATTAAACAGTAACCTACGGTAAGCTACACCTACTGATAATAAGCAGTTGACATAAATATCTCCAGGTGCACAGTTCCAGAAGGTTTATCAGCGTACCATTTCTGTGAATTTATGTTGAATAGAGTTGTCTGGAAAAGGTCATTAGGGTATATGTTCAACAGAAACATATTTCGCCAATCATTTCATTTCCTCCCCTTAAATGGTTATGTATTAAATGTCCATTTTAGTATGTTGTTTCTAAAACTGATACACTACTGGCCATTAAAATTGCTACACCAGGAAGAAATGCAGATGATAAACGGGTATTCATTGGACAGATATATTATACTAGAACTGACTTGTGATTACATTTTCAAGCAATTTGGCTGCGTAGATCCTGAGAAATCAGTCCCCAGAACAACCAACTCCGGCCGTAATAACGGTCTTGATACGCCTGGGCATTGAGTCAAACAGAGCTTGGATGGCGTGTATAGGTACAGCTGCCCATGCAGCTTCAACACGATACCAAAGTTCATCAAGATTAGTGACTAACGTATTGTGACGAGCCAGTTGTTCGGCCACCATTGACCAGACGTTTTCAGTTGGTGAGAGATCTGGAGAATGTGCTGGCCAGGGCAGCAGTCGAACATTTTCTGTATCCAGAAAGGCACGTACAGGACCTGCAACATGCGGTCGTGCATTATCCTGCTGAAATGTAGGCTTTCGCAGGGATCGAATGAAGGGTAGAGCCATGTGTCGTAACACATCTGAAATGTAACGTCCGCTGTTGAAAGTGCCGTCAATGCGAACAAGAGGTGACCGAGACGTGTAACCAATGGCACCCCATACCATCACGCCTGGTGATACGCCAGTATAACGATGACGAATACGCGCTTCCAGTGTGCGTTCACCGTGATGTCGCCGAACACGGATGCGACCATCATGTAAACAGAACCTGGATTCATCCGAAAAAATGACGTTTTGCCATTCGTGCACCCAGGTTTGTCGTTGAGTACACCCTCGCAGGCGCTCCTGTCTGTGATGCTGCGTCAAGGGTAACAGCAGCCACGGTCTCCGAGCTGATAGTCCATGCTGCAGCAAACGTCGTCGAGCTGTTCGTGCATATGGTTGTTGTCTTGCAAACGTCTCCATCTGTTGACTCAGGGATCGAGACGTGGCTGCACGATCCGTTGCAGCCATGTGGATAAGATGCCTGTCATCTCAACTGCTAGTGATACGAGGTCATTGGGATCTAGCACGGCGTACCGTATTACCCTCCTGAACCCACCGATTCCATATTCTGCTAACAGTCATTGGATCTCAACCAACGAGAGCAGCAATGTTGCGATACGATAAACCGCAATCGCGATAGGCTGCAATCCGACCTTTATCAAAGTCGGATACGTGATGTTACGCATTTCTCCTCCTCACACGAGACATCACAACAACGTTTCACCAGGCAACGCCGGTCAACTGCTGTTTGTGTATGAAAAGTAGAGTTGGAAACTTTCCTCATGTTAGCACGTTGTACGTGTCGCCACCAGCGCCAACCTTGTGTTAATGCTCTGCAAAGCTAATAATTTGCAAATCAAAGCATCGTCGGTTAAATTTCGTGTCTGTTGCATGTCATCTTCGTGGTGTAGCAATTTTAATGGCCAGTAGTGTAATATTGGTGTGTGTGTGTGTGTGTGTGTGTGTGTGTGTGTGTGTGTGTGTTGTGTGTTGACTTTCTAGGTTCTAAGGCAATCTGCGAAGTAAAGATGTAGGTAAAGAATTCTAAACTAATTTAAGGAGAACAAGGAGGGAATTACAAACTCATTGGTTGTTCTTCGTCGTTTTAAACAGTAAGACCGCCACAGAGCTTTCAGCGACTTTGTTCTCTTTGTTACTAGCTTGCATAAAAACCGTTTCGGTGTAAACATAGCATTCCATTTATATCCAACACACTGACTGTTCCGATCAGTCACAATTAGAAAGACGCAAGTGCGGCTGCATTTTATCTCTTTCTCTCTCTCTCTCTCTCTCTCTCTCCCTCTCCCTCCCTTTCCCTCCCTCTCTTTCTCTTTGTCACATGCATACACACACAAGCACTTTTGTTACAATTTATCATTACTTATCCATTAAATTATTTCCTATATTTATGAAAAGCTAACAACTCGAACACGTTGTTTTCTTATATATTTTTTCTACTGAATTACGGTGCGGAACGCAAAGCGTACAGACCATAGATATTTTTCAAAATTAACCGGATAGCAGCGGGCGTGGGAAGACGGGTGAAACGCAAAGCGTAATTGTGGAATCCGTGGAGCAGTTTCATCCAAACGTTGTACATACGTAAGTTAGTATCTCTAAGAACAGTTGGAAGCAAGATATCTCTTCACAGACATTTAATTACATTCCCTACCTAATATAGAAGTAGCCTAAATACGAAGCCAGGCAACGCCAAGCAATTAACTGTTTCAAATATAAAGGGTGTAGACCAAAAACACTGGATACGTAGTGTGGTGTCACCGCCAGACACCACACTTGCTAGGTGGTAGCCTTTAAATCGGCCGCGGTCCATTAGTATACGTCGGACCCGCGTGTCGCCACTGTCAGTGATTGCAGACCGGGCGCCGCCACACGGCAGGTCTAGAGAGACTTACTAGCACTCGCCCCAGTTGTACAGCCGACGTTCATAGCAATGGTTCACTGACAACTGCGCTCTCATTTGCCGAGACGATAGTTAGCATAGCCTTCAGCTACGTCATTTGCTACGACCTAGCAAGGCGCCGAATTCAATTGATATTTATATTATGAAGCATGTACCGTAACGAAAGATGTTTTGCAATTGTGGATTAAAGTTAAATACTACATCATCTACGTACTTTATTGACAATTCTCAAGATATTGTCCTGTTCCAGACCTCACGCCAGTCAGCGTGTAATTAAACGCGTGCATTTCGGCCTCCTCTAGAAAAACAGTGTTGGCTCTTCTGCCAACACTACACGTAGGTCGTATCAGTACAATGGATAGTCAAATGTAAACGAAACAGATAGAAAAAAGTAAGTAACCTGTCCGTTATTTCAAAAGTAATCGCCTTAACTGTTAATATATTTGTTTCACTGTGAGACAAGACGGCCAGAGGCTTCGTGCAGAAATGTTTGCTACTGCCTACGAAATCATGATTGTACCCGGGCGTGCACCTCTTCGTCCGAAGCGAATCCACGAGCACGAATGGATTTCTTCAGCGCACCAAAAACATGAAAATCGTACAGGGAGAGGTAGGAAATGTACGGAGGCCCCTATGGTGCCATGGTTGTTTCGACTACGGTGCAGAGGTTTCTCTGAAAAACCCTTACACACCCTCCATACGGTCGCGATCTCTCCACATATGATTTACTTGTTTTTGGAGACCCGAAGAAAGAGATTCGTAGTTGTCGAATTCCTTCGGACAAAAAGGTGCACAGCTGGGTACAATAGTGGTTTCGTAGGCAATCGTTTTCATGAAGATCTTGACCTTCTTCTCTAACAGTGGGCTAAATGTGTGAGTATTAACAGTTATGGTGATCACTTTTGAAATAATGAACAGTCTACTTACGTTTTTCATTTGTCTGCCTGTTATATTTGGGTAACTAAATGCAACGTAATTTCAGAGACAGCATACAGGCACTTTCGACGTGTTTCGTCGTGTAGTGATGGTTGGTTGGTTGGTTGTTTGGGGAAGAGACCAAACAGCGAGGTTATCGGTCTCATAGGGGTTGGGAAGGATGGGGAAGGAAGTCGGCCGTGCCCTTTCAAAGGAACCATCCCGGCATTTGCCTGGAGCGATTTAGGAAAATCACGGAAAACCTAAATCAGGATGGCCGGACGCGGGATTGAACCGTCGTCCTTCCGAATGCGAGTCCAGTGTGCTAACCACTGCGCCACCTCGCTCGGTCGGTCGTGTAGTGAATTATGAATCGTAATGTAGTACGAAGTACTTCTTCTGCTCCCTGATTACTTTTCTAATATCATTTTCTTGTATGATACTATGGTAATAAAAATCTGCGACTGCTATTGACAGATACCTGCGATACTCTCAGGATGCCTGCTATGTGCCGGCAGGATAGATTGCTGGGGAAGGTGGAAGCGCCAGCCAAATGCCGGTCAAGACCAGCGGCGTCTACGTAGGCCACCCCACACTGTACTGTGCTACACTGCTAGACGGGAAACTGACACTTAGTGTGTCCGTACGGCGGGTAAGGCGTTAATCCGGAGAAGGCCGCTCCCCCCCCCCCTCCCCCCCTCCCCCCACACCCCCACCACCGCCACATGCGCTGCTCGCTCTTCACTTTACCGAGACACCACAGCTGTGACAGCGGACGGGTTCCCTCCGACCGTCCTAGCTGTGGTTTCCGCACAGTGGTGTCGCCTGACAGTCCACCTGCTCGTCTGACAAGAGAAGTGCGTGATCAAGAAAGATCGGAACCACAAGAAAATGTGTTTAGTATATTTATTTATTTATTTATTGTTCCGTGAGACCACATTAAGGAGAAGTCTCCATGGTCATGGAACGAGTCAATACATGAAATTATAACACGATTGTAGAAACAGATAAAATGAAATATAAGAAACATATTCAGGCGACACGTCATTAGTTTAAATAAGGAAAATCAAGAATGTAACACTGGAATTTGCTTAATTTTTAGCTCTTCCAGGAGCTCCTCGACAGAATAGGAGTAGTGAGCCATGAGGAAACTCTTCAGTTTAGACTTAAAAGCGTTTGGGCTACTGCTAGGATTTTTGAGTTCTTGTGGTAGCTTATTGAAAATGGATGCAGCAGAATACTGCACTCCTTTCTGCACAAGAGTCAAGGAAGTGCATTCCACATGCAGATTTGATTTCTGCCTAGTATTAACTGAGTGAAAGCTACTAACTCTTTGGGAATAAGCTAATATTGCTAACAGCAAACGACATTAAAGAAAATATATACTGTGAGGGCAATGTCAGAATTCCCAGACTATTGAATACGGGTCGACAAGAGGTTCTCGAACTTACACCACACATAGCTCGAACAGCCCGTTTTTGAGCCAAAAATACCCTTTTTGAATCAGAAGAATTAGACTTAAAATTTGTGCATCATGATCTGAAAGGCCACTCACCATTTTGCTAACAGAATGCACATTCCAAAAACAATGGAATGAGCCACTCGCATGCAAAACTGTGCATCTTACCACGACAGACACTTCGGTGATCACCTATGCAAGGTCTAAAAGAGGAGCTTCTACATCTACATCTACATCTACATGGATATTCTGCAAATCGCATTTAAGTGCCTGCAGAGGGTTCATCGAACCACCTTCACACTTCTCTATTATTCCAGTCTCGTATAGCGTGTGGAGAGAATGAACACCTATATCTTTCCGTACGAGCTCTGAATTTCCCTTATTTTATCGTGGTGATCGTTCCGCCCTATGTAGTTCGGTGTCAACAAAATATTTTCGCATTCGGAGGAGAAAGTCGGTGATTGGAATTTCGTGAGAAGGTTCCGTCGCAACGAAAAACGCCTTTCTTTTAATGATTTCCAGCGCAAATCCTGTATCATTTCTGGGACACTCTCTCCCATATTTCACGATAATAAAACGTGCTGCCCTTCTTTGAACTTTTTCGATGTACTCTGTCAGTCCTATCTGGTAAGGATCCCACACCGCACAGCAGTATTCTAAAAGAGGACGGACAAGCATAGTGCAGGCAGTCTCCGTAGTAGGTCTGTTACATTTTCTAAGTGTCCTGCCAATAAAACGCAGCCTTTGGTTAGCCTTCCCCACAACATTTCCTATGTGTTCTTTCCAATTTAAGCTGTTCGTAATTGTAATACCTCGGTATTTAGTTAAATTTGCGGCTTTTAGATTAGACTGATTTATCGTGTAACCGAAGTTTGAGTTCCTTTTAGCACTCATGTGGAAGACCTCAAACTTTTCGTTATTTATGATCAACTGCCACTTTTCGCACCATTCAGACATTTTTTCTAAATCGTTTTGCAGTTTGATCTTCTGATGACTTTATTAGTCGATAAACGGCAGCGTCCTCTGCAAACAACCGAAGACGGCTGCTCAGATTGTCTCCCAAATCTTTTATATAGATAGGGAACAGCAAAGGGCCTATTACCCTATATTGGGGAACGCCTGAAATCACTTCTGTTTGAATACGGAATCGATCTGAAATACCTTGTCCATAGCACTTAGCACTTCATGTGAATAAAGAGCTAGTTGTGTTTCACAGGAACGATGTTTTCTAAACCCATGTTGACTGTGCGTCAATAGACAGTTTCCTTCGAGATAATTCATAATGTTCGAACACAATACATGTTCTAAAATTCTGCTGCATATCAACGTTAACGATGTGGGACTGTAATTTAGTGGATTATTCCTGCTACCTTTCTTGAATATTGGTGTGACCTCTGCAACTTTCCAGTCCTTGGGTACGGATCTTCCGTCGAGCGAACGGTTGTAGCCGGCCGGAGTGGCCGAGCGGTTCTGGGTGCTGCAGTCTGGAACCGCGCGACCGCTGCGGTCACAGGTTCGAATCCTGCCTCGGGCATGGATATGTGTGATGTCCCTAGCTTAGTTAGGTTTCAGTAGTTCTAAGTTCTAGGGGACTTATGACCACAGAAGTTAAGTCCCATAGTGCTCAGAGCCATTTGAACCAATTTTTTTTTTGTTGAACGGTTGTATATGGTTGTTAAGTATGGAGCTAATGCATCAGCATACTCCGAAAGGAACCTTATTGGTATACAGTCTGGAAAGACTTGCTCTTGTTAAGTGATTTCATGTGTGACATCGGTAACATGACGGAAAATATATCGATATAAGATGACCAAAAACACAAATATATCGATGTCGTGAATTATTGCTACATTTACCTCCCCTTAAAACAATTACGCTACCTGGATAACAAAGTTTTTCTGCTGGCCTCATAGCGTTGCACATGTGTTCAGCCTTTAAAACGAAGTTGTCTATTTTCAATGAAGTGGCCAAAGCAAAGTGGAACAGAACGTTTACACATTACTAACGCCACTTTTTGGCATTCATAATCACTTCTGCATTCAAACAGTCCAATACCAGACGCCACACCAATTACATTTCCAAAAAATAATATTTGTAGTTGTTACTGCACTGATTGAATGTGGAAGTGACGCTGAATTTGGAAAAGTGGCTTTAGTGATACGTGCATGTTGTGCTTTTCTACTGTCTTTCGACTATATCATTGAGATCCAGCACCTGCACTCCAAAGTTGTGCAGCGCTATCAGATCAGTAAAAAAGTTTGTTGATCAGATAGCGTAACTATTTTGACCAGAGAGAAATACAGCAATACAGGGTGCGGCGCTTAAATCCCGACAAATTTCGATTTGAATATCCCGCAGTATCGTAGTTCTGCTGTAGGACGCGGCTAGCGTTCTTGAAAGCAGTAGGCATCTACTAAACAGTCAGAACCTCAAAATGGCCGAGATACCGAAAAGTGCGGAGTACAACCGAAGGGCTTTGATTATTGACAGTCTTCACGCTGGGCGTTTGCCCACTGGAATAGTTCGATTCTGGGGGCGCAAGAGATCAACTGTTTACGATATTGTGGATGAGTATAATGCTTCGGAGAAGTCTGGGGAAGGTTCCGCTAAACCGGCAAGGAAAACTCATTCGAGGAGGAGCGTGTCACGAGCTGCGACAGTCATCGAAAAGGCTTAGGCGCTGATTTCGGAGGACGCGGGGAATTCGTTGAGGAAACTGACGTCAGTATTGAATGTCAGCGAGCTAACAATCTACATCTACATCCATACTCCGCAAGCCACCTGACGGTGTGTGGCTGAGGGTACTTTGAGTACCTCTATCAGTTCTCCCTTCTATTCCAGTCTCGTATTGTTCGTGGGAAGGAAGATTGTCGGTATGCCTCTGTGTGGGTTATAATCTCTCTGATTTTATCCTCATGGTCTCTTCGCGAGATATACGTAGGAGAGAGCAAAATACTGCTTGACTCCTCGGTGAAGGTATGTTCTCGAAACTTCAACAAAAGCCCGTACCGAGCTACTGAGCGTCTCTCCTGCAGAGTCTTCCACTGGAGTTTATCTATCATCTCCGTAACGCTTTCGCGATTGCTAAATGATCCTGCAACGAAGCGCGCTGCTCTCCGTTGGATCTTCTCTATCTCTTCTCTTCAACCCTATCTGGTACGCATCCCACAGTGGTGAGCAATATTCAAGCAGTGGGCGAACAAGCGTACTGTAACCTACTTCCTTTGTTTCCGGACTGCATTTCCTTAGGATTCTTCCAATTAATCTCAGTCTGGCATCCGCTTTACCGACGATCAACTTTATATGATCATTCCATTTTAAATCACTCCTAACGCCTATTCCCAGATAATTTATAGAATTAACAGCTTCCAGTTGCTGACCTGCTATATTGTAGCTAAATGATAAAGGATCTTTCTTTCTGTGTATTCGCAGCACATTACACTTGTCTACATTGAGAGTCAATTGCCACTCCCTGCACCATGCGTCAATTCGTTGCAGATCCTCCTGCATTTCAGTACAATTTTCCATTGTTACAACCTCTCGATATAATACAGCATCATCCTCAAAAAGCCTCAGTGAACTTCCGATGTTATCCACAAGGTCATTTATGTATACTGTGAATAGCAACGGTCCTACGACACCCCCCTGCGGCACACCTGAAGTCACTCTTACTTCGGAAGACTTCTCTCCATTGAGAATGACATGCTGCGTTCCGTTATCTAGGAACTCTGCAATCCAATCACACAATTGGTCTGATAGTCCATACGCTCTCACTTTGTTCATTAAACGACTGTGGGGAACTGTATCGAACGCCTTGTGGAAGTCAAGAAACACGGCATCTACCTGGGAACTCGTGTCTATGGCCCTCTGATTCTCGTGGACGAATAGCGCGAGCTGGGTTTCTTACGATCGTCTTTTTCGAAACCCATGATGATTCCTACAGAGTAGATTCCTAGTCTCCAGAAAAGTCATTATACTCCCTTGTGATGAGACTCGGAGTTTTGCATACTTATATCTCGTACCAATGTTTTGATGATCAACCATGTATATTCTGAGCATATTTCCGTCCTTTTCTAAGCGTTCGAGGTCACGTACTTACCTTATGAGATACATCAGAACGAAGAATATCCTATAAAAGCTGATGAAATGTCCATTCAGATTCGTACGTAATATACGTAGTAGCAGTGAGATTTTGTGTAGCTTTTATTTACTAAAAAGTCTGCACATCACTGGGAATTTCGATGAATGCGGTAAGTCTTAAGATGACGAATCAGTGCTTAAGCTCAAGTTGATTGGATCTATTAGACATGGGTTTTACGCAGAAATAAGGACAGTAAAACCACGTAATTTTTCCGACGACTGACGGAAGCCTATAAAAGGAATGCGGCCGTATATGTCGGCGTCGTCAGTTTTGTGCGCTGCAAGAGGGGAGGACTGTGTGTAGCCGGTGGAACATTGCATTTGCGTGGCCTAGCAGCTACTAGCAGAAAGTGTTCGAAAACTTTCCGGCGACGCTAAGTTTGGGATATAAAAATTATTGCAGGTGCTTTCGATAGTAAATCTGGCGGACTGTAAATCTGAACTACTGAAAGTGGCTTTCGAAGCGGAAATTTCCGTGGAGTGTTATATGCCCTCGGAAATGTGTTCGCAGGCTCAGAATATTTTTCGGAGTGGATTCAATGTACTATGGATTTGAACAAGGGAAGATTGGAACAGAGTTACATTAATTTAGCGATGTACTACGTATGGTCAGTGTGTCGTCATGATAAAAGACCACACAAGTGCGTGGAATAAACGGTTTACTGCATGGCCGTTGCTAGATGTTTTGCCGCCTTAGGAGAGAACTGATAAATGACGCCGCCTCTTTCTTACTACCGTCGACCTCCCCTATATCCCCCCTCCCTCCATGCCACCACCACCACCATCACCACCACCTACGTCCAACGACACATCACCGCAAAAATCCTATTATGCCTTTAATCATTAAACTAAGGTGAAGATACGTCCTCATTTTCTGCTTTTGTTCTCAGTTTCTTTAAAGCTCATTGAGGGCAACAAATTTCCTCAGTTTCTTATTTTTTGTCCTCAATTATTGAAAGAGAAGCACGAAACGTAGCTTGTGAATACGTGATCGATCATCCACAGGAATTAATAGTAGAACTAAAAACATCAACAGAACCACTCAATACAACTGACGCTTGACAAATGACCTGCAAAGACAAAAACAAAACAAAAAAGAAAGAGGGTCTAAGGGAGGTAAGGCATCAAGTGGCGACATGATCACAAGCCAGTGAAAGTGACCCGCACTAGCGCTCGATAGACACGAATCAAGATCACGTTTGTTTCTATTTCGTACTCATTAGTGGTTGCATTAATTTTGAGGTAGGTAGAGGTCCAAATGGTTCAAATGGCTCTGAGCACTATGGGACTTAACTTCTGATGTCATCAGTCTCCTAGAACTTAGAACTAGTTAAACCTAAGTAACCTAAGGACATCACACACATCCATGCCCGAGGCAGGATTCGAACCTGCGACCGTAGCGGCCGCGCGGTTCCAGACTGTAGCGCCTAGAAGCGCTGGCCGGTGTAGATGGAGGAAATGTGTTTTCTTCCGTAAAGGTAAATACCGGGTGATCAAAAAGTCAGTATAAATTTGAAAACTGAATAAATCACTGAATAATGTAGATCGAGAGATATAAATTGACACACGTGCTTGGAATGACATAGGGTTTTATTAGAACCAACAAAAGTTCAAAAAATGTCCAACAGATGGAGCTTAATCTGATCAGAATAGCAATAATTAGCATAACAAAGTCAGACAAAGCAAAGATGATGTTCTTTTCAGGAAATGCTCAATATGTCCACCATCATTCCTCAACAATAGCTGTAGTCGAGGAATAATGTTGTGAACAGCACTGTAAAGCATGTCCGGTGTTATGGTGAGGCATTGGCGTCGGATGTTGTCTTTCAGCATCCCTAGAGATGTCGGTCGTTCACGATACACTTGCGACTTCAGGTAACCCCAAAGCCAATAATTGCACGGACTGAGGTCTGGGGACCTGGGAGGCCAAGCATGACGAAAGTGGCGGCTGAGCACACGAGCATCACCAAACGACGCGCGCAATAGATCTTTCACGCGTCTAGCAAATTTGTTTTTTTTGTTCTATTAAAACCCCATGTCATTCCAAACATGTGTGTCAATTTTTACGTCTCTATCTACATTATTCCGTGGTTTATTAAGTTTTCAAATTTATACTGACTTTTTGATCACCCGGTACTTAGTAAGTAACTATTCCGTATAATTTTGAAGATAATTCAGTGCTCCAATTCTTCTTCGGTTTTCATTTTTTTCCTCATTCGCTAAATATTATCACTCTTTGATTTGAAATTATTTTTTTCCGCCCGCTGCCGCTTCTAAAATTTTGTCGCCCAAGGCAGCCGCCTAATCTTCCCTAACTGTAGAAACGGCCCTGGTTTTCTGTAATAAACCGTTACAACGCCATGTCGAGGGCAGGTACTTTTTTCTTCCATCCCTGTCCCGTCTACAGCTTTGTTATATTCTGCAGTACCAGAACAGTATTATGGGAACTGTAAAAGAAGTGCGGCAGCTCGCTAGACATATGCGAGGCCGTCGAAAATTAAGGATTTAGTCACAGGTTTTATTTAGACCAGGCCATCAGTATATTGTCAGGAATAGATCTGTGACAAGCTTAGGGAACATGTTTGAAACATCCTTGTTCAGGGAGCAAAGATGCATTGGTCCTTTTCTATTTGCAGACAAATTACGATCTTTTTCCGTTTAGTCGTACTAAATTTCTGTGATAGCATCTCAGCCTCTAGTAACTCTTATTCGTTCTAAGATAATTTTTCCCCTTTCTTTCAGGTAAGCCTAGTGAAGCGCCTAGTGTTCGAACTAGCATGTCGATGCTGCCCATGCAGTAAGGTCGACGGTGAACGGCAGCCAGCGGGTGCGGCATTTCGAACATGAAGGGGAAGCTGAAAAATGATGCCGTTGCCGGAGCGGCGTTGGCGAAGACGACGTCGTGATACGGCAGGTAGGAAGCTAGGCAAGTGGCCGAACAAGTAGCCGTCATTGCAGGGCAGCGGGAATAGAGCACACAGCGCAACAAGTGGCTCTTAGCACGCCTTGTCGCTAACGTAGGGGCTAGGAGCTCCATAACCTCGAATATACCAGCCGGCAACCTGTGTATGCGTAGATTCCAATTACGAGGGCTGTTCGGAAAGTAAGGTCCGATCGGTCGCTAAATGAAAACCACAGTGGAAATCAAAAATCTTATTATCTGGAACAGTTAGACACACCTCCCAGCTACCATTCTAAATAGTCGCCACTCCAACTGAGACATTTGTCGTGGCGTTGTACAAACTTTCCTGTACCCTCGTCACAGAAAGCAACCGTCTGTGCCGTCCGCCAACTTTCTACGCTGGTCTGCCTTTCGCTGTTTATGCCGAAATGACTTCGTAGCCAGCGGTTCATGAGAGCAGAGATGAACAACGGAGGGAGCCAATTAAGGTCTGTATTGTGGGTGATCAGACGCTTCCCATCGAAAACGCTGCAGGAGCATCTTCAGTGCCCCTGCAGAATGCGGTTGAAAATTGCCTTGAAGAAAGAAATGCAAGACATTTATGGTATGTGGGCTGCATAGCTTCAGGCGAAATCTCTCACCGGATCCAAATACTTGACGGGAGATACTGTTGTTTTAGGCATTTCTATGTGATCACTTTGCGCCCTGAATTGGAAACAGCGACGTGAAACGATCGACAGGTAGACTGAAGACACTGTTCAACACATCAGTGCAAAGTTCCATCAGATTTTCACAGTGGTTTCCACTTCGCGCCTAATAGGATCTTACATTGCAATACACCTCGTACCTTACTTACTGACAGAAATAAAATGGGGTAAGAAGAAAATAAAACTTCTTCTTCTGGGTGCTATACACTTGCAGTGCATTGGCTGCTCACAGGCGACATTTCCTTGCTTCTTGAACCAGCTCTTCAGAGTTGTTGATGCCAGTCCATGTCTTGATATTCTGTGACTATGATTGCCTCCTTCTAGCTTGTGGGCGCTTTCCTTCTGTTCTGCCTTCTAGAATTAATTGCAGAAGTCCATATTTCTTTCCTCTCATAATGTACCCCAGGTACGGTGTCTTTCTTCTTTCAGTTGTCCCCATTAGTTCTCTCTCCACCATGGCTCTACGCAGCACTTCAGCATTGTTCACTTTCTCAATCCATTTTATTTTTAGTAATCGGCGCAAGAACGACATTTCTGTTGCTTCTAATCCCTTTACAGAAGCTGCTTTAATTGACCAAGTTTCAGCTCCATAGAGCAGGACGGGGATAACATAGTATTGTACGACCCTTATTCTCAGATGGAGCGGCATCTCTGTGTACATCAGCTCATTTTGTAGCTTTAGGGACGTTTCTTTGGCAATCCCACAGCGAATCTTAATTTCCTCATCACAATCAAGTTTAGAGTTTATCACAGATCCTAGATATTTAAATTTGGTTACTTTCTCGATTTTACTACCATTAACGACTAGGGACTCGTTTTGATCAGGGGTTCTTTCAATTGACATCCATTTAGTTTTCTTGGCATTTATTCTGATAGCAAAATGCTGACCAACTTTATCTATTTCTGTAAGTATTTTCTGTAGCTTGGCTACAGATGGCGCAAACAAAGCTGTGTCGTTGGCATACCATAAGTACCAGATCTTCATTTTCTTTTATACCAAATAATTCTGTCTTGACTGTATCGAAAAATCTTGTCCAGATACAAATTGAACAGTAATTGGGATAGCATACAGCCCTGGAAGACTCCTTTCAGTATTTGCACAGATTCTGTTTTTAAATTTTTGTTAATTCTGACCTCTGCTCTCTGATTCCAGTATAATTTTTGAATGATTCTTACGTACTTACCATACAATCCTATTTCTCGTAAGATTGTGATAAGGGGGTCATGCTTAACGGTGTCAAATGCTTTCTCATAGTCGATAAAGCATATTTGGATATCCTGCTGATAGTCATAGCATATTTGCATAAGTATCTTCATGCCAAATAATGCTTCTCGGGTTCCCATTCCCCTCGTAAAACCAAACTGGGTTTCTCCACAATGCTCATCACATTTATGATAAATTCGGTTATGTATAATTCTCGGAAAAGTTTTCAGAGTATGATTCATCAACGAGATTAATCGAAATTCTGAGCACGTGTTTGCATTTGCTTTCATCGGTAATGGGACAAAGGCTGATTTCTGCCATTCGTCCGTGATCTGGCCTGAGCTATAAATTTCTTTAAATAGGGCTGCCAACGCTTTTGGGTCTATCCATTTTAAAATTTCAGTGGGTAAGTTGTCTCCACTAGGCGCTTTTCTGTTCTTTATTACTTTGAGCGCATATTCTAACTCTGATTGTAAGATACGTGGACCAGATTCTTCTTCATTTTGATTTACTGTTGTGTCTCTTTTGTCGCGAAACAGAGATGATATGTAATTCTCTCAGTGTTTTGTCCTTTTTTCCCACTCGATAATAATCCGGTTATCCTCATCTCTCGTAAATGTAAATGCCGTGTGACTAGGGTGTCCTGTCGGGTAGACCGTTCGCCTGGTGCAAGTCTTTCGAGTTGATGCCACTTCGGCGACTTACTTGCCAATGGAGATGAAATGATGATGATAAGGACAACACAACACCCAGTCCCTGAGTGGAGAAAATCTCCTTCCCAGCCGGGAATCGAACCCGGGTCGTTAGGTATGACATTCCGTCACGCTGACCCCTCAGCTACCAGGGGCGGACATCCTCATCTCTTAAAGCGGTTAGATTCTGCTGCTTAAAGTATCCAGGTATAACCTTGACCTGCTTACGGAAACTATACGAGTCATGTAACTTCAGCATTCCTCGCGCTTCGGTGCATTGTTCCTCAATCCACTTTCCTTTTGCTTCTCGAATCATCTTATTTATCTGTTTATGTGTCTCCTGTTATTCCACATTTTTATGATGCACCTTTCGTATTCTACGTTCTTCTATTTTCAGTGGAGTATCTTCTATCACCCAGGGCTTAGACGTATGTTTTTTACAAAAAATTCAAATGGCTCCAAGCACTATGGGACTTAACATCTGAGGTCATCAGTCCCCTAGACTTAGAACTACCTAAACCTTACTAAGCTAAGGACGTCACACACACCCATGCCCCAGGCAGGATTCGAACCTGCGACCGTAGCAGCAGCGCGGTTCCAGAATGAAGCGCCTAGAACCTCTCGGCCACAACGGCCGGCTGTTTTTACACACACGAATTTTGACTATAGCAACTTGGATAGCTGCATTGCGTACTTTTCCCAAGATTCATTAGTACTTCTTTCTTGGATCTCGTCTATGGGTGGCATGTCGTTTGCCATTTCTTTCCCCACTTCCTCTCTCAATTTTAGGTTCTTCAGTTTTTCAGTATGAAACCTTCACCCATGATGTTTTTCTGCTTTGATGGTGGAGGATTTCCCTTGCGGGTTACCTCCTCGGGTAGTATTTCACTTTTGTTTCTCCATCATGTGTTAAAGATGCGGGAGAACACATTTACCAGTGAGTGTCCTGTGAAAGGAAAGAACACTGTGGTTTCCCGTTGCCTTCAGTGCTTAGGCTGGAAACTGAAAGACACCCTCAGGCCTCGACCATCGGGGTCGAAGAAAACATGAGCTGGCCAAGGCAGGTCAACAGGAAAGAAGACAGAAAGGTGTCTGACACAAGTGAGTGCAAGCAATGTCAGCTCGGGGCCCCATAGATGCTACCCGTGTGCTTCTAGATGAAGTCCCCTGACACTAATACGCTAAAATCTACTAAAATAAGAGCAACGAATCACATACTAAACCTGCACGAGTAACCATTAGTAGACCATATTTAAATAAATCCATGTAAGTCGCGTGCTTTACGTACATTATTTTGGCTACTTGTATGTCATAGTTCGCTGGCTGCATATAGGTGTCATCGAGAGATTGATTCTCGGTCAGTTTACTCCGCAAGCTATTTATGGCGTTTCTACTACTTTTTGGGGCTTTCTGATAGGGGCATTTTTGCCCTGTGCCACGTCTGTCTGCAACTTTGTGATATTGAAAAATAGTGCAGACAGTTCGATTTTGATGATGCGTCGTGTACAAAAGCAAAAATTTACGGAACTGAGAACTCCATTGTTTGTCTTTGTGCCTTTGGCTTTCTTGACCAGGCGTCAACACACTAGTTTGAAATCGATCAGAATTTTTTTGGTTTGACATCATAGACTGCATTTGACATGGAGCTTTGTCTACTATTTGCTGTATATTCGGTCTGTTTTCATTTAGCCACGACTTACATGTAATTATGTTATTATGTTGCCCTAGTGGTTGCATATACAGGTTTACTATTTGTAGTTCACTGCTTTTATTGATCCACGTTTTAAGGTGATAGTATTATTTTGTTGATACCTTATTTCTTTCAGTGAGTAACGTAAGTGTTTGCTACCTATGCATATTGCTATGGTGGTGTAATTCCACTTTTAAATTGTACTATGCCAGATTGTTGCATTTAGTTACACGTTCCCTATGGTAATTTTGTGTAATGAAAATGTATAATAATATAATTCGTATGAAGTTTGTTACAAGATTATGCGACCTCAGATGCTGCACTGCTATTACTATGTTGTTCATAGCACCTGATAATGGCATAAAGGAATGCCGAAACTGGTTGCCTCTGGAATAAATCAGAGATGAAAACGCAACTGTTCGTTTATTTACTGCTAGTTATATATCTTAGTATATCGTCTGTAATCCTATCGACCCTCCTATCAAGGATGGGTGAAGTGCTATGAGAGTATTGCGGTTTGTTGTAAGACGTTTACAAACTCTTACAGTTTTTTTCTGTTAAGTCAAAATTTCAATGTGTGTGTCTTATGTCGCACGTAGAACATCAAGGCGATATGTGAGTTGTGCCCTTATACAGGTCAGCACTGGTGGATCAACAGTTCGGGTTGCTTCATTGATTTCTGCACGAAGGGTAGCGATGTGTCATCGGAACAGTACGGAGACTAAGGATGCGACCATCACGACCCACCAATTTCTCAGAAAATATGCCGTCCAGCATATCCAGAACGCTCAAACTCCTATCATGGGTGCACCATCATGGTTCAAATGGTTCAAATGGCTCTGAGCACTATGGGACTTAACATCTGTGGTCATCAGTCCCCTAGAACTTAGAACTACTTAAACCTAACTAATCTAAGGGCATCACACACATCCATGCCCGAGACAGGATTCGAACCTGCGGCCGTAGCAGTCGCGCGGTTCCGGACTGAGCGCCTAGAACCGCATGACCACCGCGGCCGGCGCACCATCATGCTGGAAGATGATGACCGACTGCAGTTATTCGATGTGTCTTAGCATGTCCAGGTTGAATTTTCCAGCCTTGATCTTCCCTGCAACGAAAAATCGGCCTGTTTCCCTATCGTACATTAGGTCATATCAAACATTAATCTTCAGGCTATGATTGGTGTGATGACATGCGTTGTATAGGTTTTCGGAGCTCGAAATGATAATGTTGTGGTTATTCCCATGTCCAGAAATGTGGAACGTTGCTTCATCATTTTCAGTTTGTCGTTGTCAGCATATGGAGTCCATAACGGAACTGGCGAAAACATACTGCGCAGGACGATCGTCGGCTGCGAAGCAAAGGGGCGTAACCGCTTATGTAACACTTTATGTACAGTACATCTCCCTGCGATTCGCTTGATGGACAACGATCTGACTTCTGTGTTGAAATGCGGCTATTTCTCCGTCAACACGTTCGTGGGACACAGGGGGATATTCTCTTTGAGGAGAGGCTTTGACACTGCCTGTCTCCTTAAAGATTTCGAACCAACTCATTACTCTTAACTTTTCCGGTGTTGCCCTCTAATACTGTGGCCGAGCAGATTTAGGCGCTTCAGTCCGGAACCGCGCTGCTGCTACTGTCGCAGGTTCTAATCCTGCTCCGGGCATGGATGTGTGTGATGTCCTTAGGTTAGTTAGGTTTAAGTAGTTCTAAGTTCTAGGGGACTGGTGACCTCAGACGTTAAGTCCCATAGTGCTTAGAACCATTTGAACCATTTGAATCCTCTCATACTGGTGTCGATAATGCCGCAGTACCGTTGTCACAGATTTAGATTCTGTGTAGCAGATGACACATAGCGCTGTTCCCGTTTTGATGCACTCCAAGTCAGACCCGAAACAAAGCTCGAGTACAGCTCACTAAATTTAATGAACAAGGTTTCGCTAGAACTATTGTAAGTAGGATGCTAAGATTTTTATGTTGGTAACGTCACGTAGCGCTCCGTATGAAAATCACTGGCTGGTTGGCATTATTGGAATATTCGCTATTGTAGTGTTGGGCAGCTGGATGTGAACAGCGCGTAGCGTTGCGCAGTTGGAGGTGAGCCGACAGCAGTGGTGGTTGTGGGGAGTGAGATGGCGGAGTTTTGAGAGAGGATGATCTGGACGTGTGTCCATTAGAGAGAGTAAATTTGTAAGACTGGATGTCATGAACTTTATATATAATGACTTTTGAACATTATTAAGGTAAATACATTGTTTGTTCTCTATCAAAATCTTTCATTAGCTAACTATGCCCATCAGTAGTTAGTTTCTTCAGTAGTTTGAATCTTTTATTTAGCTGGCAGTAGTGGCGCTCGCTTTATTGCAGTAGTTCGAGTAACGAAGGTTTTTGTGAGGTAAGTGATTCATGAAAGGTATGGGTTATTGTTAGCCAGGGCCATTCTTTTGTAGGGATTATTGAAAGTCAGATTGCTTTGCGCTGAAAATATTGTGTGTCAGTTTATTGATGATCAGAATAAGTAAAGAGAGAAATGTCTGAGCACGTTCAGTTTTGCTCAGCTGTTTGAAAATCAAATAACGTAAGGGACTTACCAGCACAGTAATTCATAATTTTTCTAAGGTGACGTTTCACTGTTTCCTCTGTCTTTCAATAATTTCCACACACAAATAAAAACTAAAAATAATAATGTATTGTATAGTATCACTTTCAGGAACAGATAACACAGTAGACGCCAAAAATGATAGTTGAATGAATATGATGTTACGAAAAATGATGATTTTCAATACGTTTTGCACAATGTGGAAAAATACATATTCTTTATGTGATGAATTAGACATTTTACTGTAAGTACTTTTTCCATTTTATTGTAAAATATTTACGTGATCCTTTTTAAATCTACAAGTGAATATGTGAAAACGAAAAATCATGTAATACTGCAGGTCAACCGCTGAGAATATCCTGTTAAAAAGAGGAAATGCGTCTGGGTTTATGAACAAAAATTAATGTGTAGTATGCAAGAAACTTCCTCAGTAGCTACTACAATTTATTTACAGCTGCTGTGAAAACAGGCATCACAAGAAACATGCAAAAATAAATATACGAGTACTGTATGTTGAATCCTGCCTGCTCGTCAAATATCGGGTGCCTAGGAAACCTGCTTTCTCGGATCGCTAGACAACAATACAGGCAAATCGTATTAATGAATTTCCTTACAAAAGGAAGTGATGACAGTACTTAACTTTGTGTTAAACAGATGTGTCGCAAGCAAAGGCCTACATGCAAAATAAACAATGTCTTTCAGCATATACAGTTCCTGAGTTGCTGGCCTTGAAGTGTCTAATCTTGATGCCGCTGTAGAAGTGGGCCGCGACCAGTCGCAGTGGCGATTCTTCGCATAGAGGGCACTGCCTGCGCGTTGTCGTCCTGGAGTGTGTCCGGTCAGCGTGCATTTCTTCGCAGCACCCTCTGCTCTCTCATTTCCGACTGGTGTGCCGGCGCTTGACTTCACGCTATAACATTGTATGCCTTGGGTCTGTTAGTGTTCTATTTGGGCCATTAACTGAGATGCTGGTATAGCCGGTGTGGTACGTCACAATGCTCCACTTGTTAAGACCATGAGCTTATACGGTGTTACTATCTCCCTTCCCTGTCATTTCGGCATAAACACGACAGGTCAGTTCTCCTCGTCACATCTTCAGTGCGATTTGCCTGATAGTAACTAGACGCTGAAATAGTGTTGCCATCTGCCGATTGCTAAAGACTGAATTAATGGCTTGTACGGCATTCGGAAGTTGGAAACGTCTAGAAACCACAAAAGCTTCAATTTTCAATTGGCATACGAACATCATCGCATTTGGTGTTAACTCTATTACTCATTTCTTTGAATGTTTACAGATAGGAAAAAAATGTGTACGAAATCTTATGGGACTTAACTGCTAAGGTCATCAGTCCCTAAGCTGACACACTACTTAACCTAAATTATCCTAAGGACAAACACACACACCCTTGCCCTAGGGAGGACTCGAACCTCCACCGGGACCAACCGCACAGTCCATGGCTGCAGCGCCCTAGACCACTCGGCTAATCCCGGGCGGCACAGATAGAAAACTAAGTCCTGTCATTGTCTTCTTTACATCCTTCAGTTATTGTGGGAAATGAATTAACTTACTGAAAGATGATAAATGATTTCAAAATTTCATTTATAATCGCATTTATTGACGTCTTTCTCAGAAGACAATATGGTATAGAGACACTACATAATATGTAAATTAACTGTCGAGCTACAGAGTTTTTATAATTCGAAGTGAAGTCCAGATATTCATAAGTCAGTAGACATCTTTACTCTAGCTTTACATTAGCTCACAATATTTTCTGAGTCTGAGCATTAGGAGACATAAATTCGTACTGTAATGTTGGAGGGAATGCATGTTGTGTACATTATAAGAAATGATTTTACTTATTATCAAGAGCATCTTGCAGTTTTCTATGATATTCAGTTGCCTACAGATCCGAGTTGATTCCATCGGTAAATGTCCAGACCGGTTAACGTTGTATGAAGAAACGAAGCCCATAAAACTCACACAAAGTATGGTCTAATTGTCTCGCTTCCTTTCCCCCCTGTCATGCACTTCTGTCTTCTTCCATCACTTCTAAGTAATACTGCTTATGTTTCCCGAAATCTATTGTAATATAGTTTCTGACATTAAGACCATCCTGTCATATAACAAGATTCCAATTAAATTTGTGAAGGAATGTAATATATTTAGTGTTAGTGACTGAACTATGTGTTTGATCAATAAGTGTTCAGCGGTAGCGATTATGCACGATAGATGTAATGTGTCACCGCTTTTTATTTCCTAATTTAAACTGAGTGTTTTGAAGACAGCCCTCATTTTCAGGGCTAATACTGCACATACACTCTTCCTGTGTTACTCCTGATGTACACAGTAGCACTGCATCCATTAACTTACGACATCCTTTTTCAAAGACGTTATATTACCATGTGCTTAATGTATGATGCACAGGAAATTAAGTCCAACCTCAGTTTTGTTTCCGTATTTAGTCTTAGTGTCGTTGGCAATCATATCCACGGAGCGTGATGATTACTGTTATTTCTGTAGGTTTCAGTTGATACATATCTTTCTTAGTTGTATGCTGGTGGAGATTACGAAATAATTAATGGGACACCTGTCTGTGGCTTGAAGGGGCTTTCAATTTATTTGGTATTCACGCATCGATTTTGTCGGTAATAGCTCAGTATGATTTCTTATAGGCTTGTGACAATCTATGAATAACATGTATGCGTGTGTATAGACAATGCGAGACATGAGTATGTTAAAGGATACAAGAACTTTCGACCACGTAGTGGGGTTACCTACATCTATATACATACTGTGCAAGCTCTCTTAGTCAATAATTCAAGTTACTCAAGATTTTGAAGGTGAAAGTACATGAATTGTTATTTTTGCAGTAAAACGTACAGACACTTATTTACGGCACTATATGTTTAACATTCCGACGTAAGAAAAAAAAGTGGTATCATTTTAACGGAAGTGTCATTGCCTTTTATACACGACAACGCTGTTTCACCCTATTTGACGAAGAGTGGCTAGGATCAGTGAGATCCTTTATTGAAGCGTCTTGCCATAGGCCACAGATACAATAGGCAGCATATGTTCTCACGTTACTGTGTTACCGACGACTTGATAGTGCCTTATAGACTAAACTTCTTCTTTGTTACAGTGTTTACAGTCAAGCTTGTTACTGTAGTGGTGAAGTCTTGTGTACTTCACGGAAAACGCATGAAAGCAATAAATATTTTAGTCGTTAAATTTTTATACATATTATCTATATCATCTCATTGAATTATACGCTTAAAGGCTGAAATTAAGGAATGATATCTTTTACGACCAGTTTCGAATCGTCTTTTTTAGGGACGATATTTCTGTATAAGTGTTATGGTTTATTGACAAAGATCATCCTGTATATGCCTCATGAATGTAGACGCTTAAATTTAATAAATTTGAGTGATATTGTCTTTATTTCTTTAGTTTAATTCACGAACTTTCTTTTATGTAATGATTACTTTTGCTAACATTTTCCCATGGAAAGCTGTCGTAGGAATGCTTCGCCCCTTCCCTACAAAAGGAAGAACATACGTAAATTTAATCCATATATCGTTTGAAAATTAGTGTGCCTACAAATTTTGTTTTTTATTAGGTAAATATCTGTTATTTAATGTATGTAAAAGATAGAGTTAAGAAAGAAACGGCTAGGAATACCCTTCTTTGAAATTTCTCTATGTTTTTCATTAATAATATCTGGCGAGTAACAAACGCTTTGTATTACTTTTAGCAGTTCATTCGTAACCTCAACTGGCATCATTTAAATTATTGGTAATGAATTTGCTATTAGCTCAAATTTTATTTTATATTCCTCTCCTTACACATTGCTTTTTGTAACACACAACTTTCCTTTATTCAGCCCCTGGCTAAGAGAAGAAGCTATAAAATAATAAAAAAAAATTCCATATGAATTAACTTTTTAACTGTAAGATAACTGCTGTTCTCTTAAAAAGTGACATTAAAAAGCTATGTCCTTATTATCACAGCTATTTTCTCATTGTTGTGTGACATTCATTGGCTCTGAGTGGCTCTGAGCACTATGCGACTCAACTGCTGTGGTCATAAGTCCCCTAGAACTTAGAACTATTTAAACCTAACTAACCTAAGGACAGCACACAACACCCAGCCATCACGAGGCAGAGAAAATCCCTGACCCCGCCGGGAAGCGAATCCGGGAACCCGGGCGTGGGAAGCTAGAACGTTACCACACGACCACGAGATGCGGGCTGTTACATTCATTGTAATAATCTAAGAAGCATTCTCAAATTTTTTGATTCTAGCCCAGAAGTAAAATTTTGCTTATGACGAAAATGTATTTCTCAGTTGCACTTCGCCATGTAAGACATCTAACGTTATTCTCTAATATACATTCCATAGGTGTTGGAAGATTCTAACTAGGTACTGCACTCTATGGAGAATTATTGTGGCCCATTAAGCTCATCTACAACAAAAATACACGATGTGTTCAGATAATCAGCAGACATTTACGCAAAAGAGATTATATTCCTGTAGCGGTTTCAGGCACCTAGTGCTATTCTTCAGAAGATTATAATTATCGCGTTCTTAGAAAGTGTCAGAAATAGGCAGGCGCTTGCAGCATTATACTGTAGTCATGTGAATCATAGAGTCTATAGAGATATGGAATATGCAAACCAAACATCAACTACAAACACCATTACATCTTCTGAAGAAGGGCATTAGGTGACTGAAAGCGATAAAGAAATAAAATTTCTTTTGTGTAACTGGTTGCTGATTATTTCAACAAATAGAAGTACTGTTGCTGAAGACGGATAAAATTCTAAATATACAATAACTAGGAGATTTTAGTTGCAAAACTCAAGTAAAAAAAAGTACTGTCACTATAGTGATATCAAGATTATAGGAATATTACCAGGGTAGTACTCAGGACATACAAAAATGGGTTCTATCTGTAGAACATTATGGTGGGAAACCAAGTATTGATGTGTGATAATTTTGTCAGAGACACACATTTGATTTTGCTTTGGACAAGATACTTTTGTTGGCACCCAACATATTAGACGAATTGACAAAATGCTTTATAACGAGAACGATTCATGTCAGTTTCCTAACTTGGAAGTTTCCATGTATCACACAAGTTTAAAGCTGTGATTAATATTAGCGCTCTTCATAGAATGGTGAGGATCACATCTTGAAGAGTTCTTTCGTTACACGTTTTTTTTCTTTCTGTACACCTCTTGCCTGCAGACCCTTCATAAGGAGGCGTTGAAACCAGTGAAGTTGGTCACCCAGTTCGTGGAGCGTAGAAGATGAATTTAAATGCAGATACATACGAATAGTATATTGGGAGCAATTTGTATATAATGTGAGGTGACCGTATCCTCAGAGTCCTCAGATTTCACTTAAAATTTTTATTACTGTACATTATAGTTCGGTGTATGTAAATGTATATCTAAATTTCAGCTCCAACACAGTTCCATTTTTATATGGCTTTTTGATTACAAAAGTACCATAAAGGGAAGGACCTCTTCCGAAGACTATTCCGCTTCTCTTTCGTTCACGTGAAAAGGTGCATGTTCCGCCGCTTTGTTGCTGCCAACCACTGTGGGCTATCAGTGTAATTGTGGCGTGCAATGCTGGTGAACGCATCCAGCGGAACCGACGTTCAGTCATTGTCGGTCGGATGGTAGCAGTGAAGAAATCGACGATAGAGAACGTGAAATTGTGAGTAGAAGTAGTGATGATATTAACATTGGGGACAGAGTATTGACGGTGCATGAAAGATGCAAGTGTTACATGTAAAATAATGAAACATGTGTATTTCGCAACTGTCTGACATGATTAAGCAAAGTGATGCAATTGGAACTAGCATTATATTGTAATATTAGGTGCTGACAAACAAAGTGAACATTACATTACAAAACAATTGTATCTGGGTTTGTTTTTTAATTTATTCTTTTTCCCACAAAACGCCACCCCATAACGACTGACGCACTTGACAACAGTTCGCTGCCGTCCCAAAGGTAGAGCAGAACACATTGATATTCTCTGGAAAACATCTGAAGCGTGGAAGACGGATTACGACATACTTTTTAACATAAAGCCTATGGGAATCACTGATCAACTATAAATATTGCTTGTTGTAGACTCTTACATCAACATTTCCTTTTGCAGTCAACATTAAAAAACTGTACAGTTAATTAACTACACTATGACTGACAATTAACTGTGTATGACATTCATGCAGTAATGGTGCGCCGATCCCACTATAGTAACTAAGCATACAGCATTTCTATTACAATGGAATCTTCCTTCATCTGTCAAAATCTTAAAGCTTCTTCATGTACAAAACACTCTGTGTATGCATGCTCCAGCTCTCTTTTCACCATAAGTCTTCTTATTTGACGTTTTCAGTGGTGAATAATTAGATGCACATGCTGAAAAGATTTCTGAGGAGCGAGATTTGGGACAATATAATACACACAATTTCACGTCTATTTTAATAGATTCTTCAAATCAGTGGCTAAAGAAAATAATTTGGAACATAACGCATCAGTTATCAAGAAAAGGCACTTTTCAGATTACGACGCAGTTTAGCAGTATTCTGGAGGCAATGCTTTACTACAGGGTGAAACAGCAAGTGGGAGACAAAAAACAGCAAGTGGGAGACAAAATGTTATGCAAACAGAAGTGAAAAATTTCAGAAATACTTGTAATGCAAAATAGCACTTCATTGGGAGCTGTTGATAATGACATCCTTTGCACCACTGAGTTCCTTGATAATGTCCTCCAGAGGTCGTCCCTTGGTTTCTGGTAGCAACCAACATTCGGTGACAGCACAGACCAGACAGACAGCTGCAAAGAACCAGAAGGTGCCGTAAGCTCCCATTGTCTCTGACATGGCTGGATAAAGTTTGGTAATGATGGTTGAAGTGGCAGTGACCATTGTGTACATGATAATGGCGGCCACTGGTCTGATCCTTGGAGCCACTATTTCAGATAGCACCACATATGGCAGTGAGTTCAGTCCAGCCGCCAGTGTCAAACAATATATAGAGAGACATGTGGCAGGAAGCCAGCCAAAGGAAGACAGGTCCACCTCTATCTCTTGCTTGAGGTACATGTAGACACCCAGGACTGCTACCGAAGTCCCGACAACCCCATTAGAGAGGAACAGCAGGGGTCGTCGACCTAGGCGGTCTGTCACCAGTGCAGACACCAAAGCGCCAACAACCTGTCGAAAAAGGCAACAAATGGAAAGTCAACATTCAGAAATATTTCTACATTGCTTGTTTTCAAAATATTTTGGTAATGAGGATGTGACTGTTTAAGTTATTGTAAATATTATTCATGAATATACATACAGTTTAATTGGAAATATTGTTATAGGCAGTGCCAGACATCACATACGCATGTTAAGAACTGAGTTAAACCATACACAGCTGTACTAGTTATTCTATTTTTTCATATCGACTTTCGTCAATTTCAGACATTCCACGGGTCATCTGCACAAAGGGAACAAACTATACATAAAGTATATACAATGACCATACCTCACAAAAGATTGTTCATACATACATACATACATAAATTTTATATGTATGAGTGTTATGCACACAGTGTGACATAGATATAACAACATACATTCAAACTTATTCAGCTGCCTATTTCCCAGCTGCAATGGTTACTCATTCTGAAATGTACTAATTCAGTATAAGATGTGTTATTCACAACATCTCCTATATCATAGAATATAAACATTAAAGTGCATGGAACAGCCAGTAGTATGTAGTTTACTGCTGCTGTTGCCCAAGGATCTTATGTTACAGACACAACAATATGTCAAACAGCTAATTAGGAAAATTCACTCGCTTTCTAATTACAGTGTGGGATAGTATGTAGTTACAGAAATACCACCAAAAAATAAAAGATGCAGGTGGTGCCTATAGTTAAAGAGACACATTTTTACGGATGAAACACAAATGATACTGGCGTAATATTACACAAATAACAAGGCTGAATCACATAGCTTAACCCATTATGGTTATATTTATGGGACAAATATATTCTTCCTCCCCCCCCCCCCCCCCCCCCCCCCCATGAACCATGGAACTTGCCGCTGGTGGGGAGGTTTGCGTGATCAGCGATACAGATGGCAGTACCGTAGGTGCAACCACAACAGAAGGGCATCTGTTGAGATGCCAGACAAACGTGTGATTCCTGAAGAGGGGTAACACCCTTTTCAGTAGTTGGAGGGGCAACAGTCTGCATGATTGACTGATCTGGCCTTGTAACACTAACCAAAACGCCCTTGCTGAGCTGGTACGGCGAACGGCTGAAAGCAAGGGGAAACTACAGCCGTAATTTTTCCCGAGGGCATGCAGCTTTACTGTATGATTAAATGATGATGGCGTCCTCTTGGGTAAAATATTCCGGAGGTAAAATAGCCCCTCATTCGGATCTCTGGGCGGGGACTACTCAGGAGGACGACGTTATCAGGAGAAAGAAAACAGGTGTTTTACGGATCGGAGCGTGGAATGTCAGATCCCTTAATCGGGCAGGTTGGTTAGAAAATTTAAAAGGGGAAATGTATAGGTTAAAGTCAGATATAGAGGGAATTAGTGAAGTTCGGTGGCAGAAGGGACAAGATTTTTTGTCAGGTGAATACAGGGTTATAAATACAAAATCAAATAGGGATAATACAGGAGTAGGTTTAATAATGAATAAAAAAATAGGAGTACAGGTAAGCTACTACAAACAGCATAGTGAACGCATTATTGTGGCCAAGATAGACACGAAGCCCACGCCTACTACAGTAGTACAAATTTATATGCCAACTGGCTCTGCAGAAATTGTTGAAATGTATGATGAGATAAAAGAAATTATTGAGGTAATGAAGGGAGACGAAAATTTAATAGTAATGGGTGACTGGAATTCAAGAATAGGAAGAGGGAGAGAAGGAAACATAGTAGGTGAATATGGTTTTGGGCTAAGAAATGAAAGAGGAAGTCGCTTGGTAGAATTTTGCGCAGAGCATAACTTAATCATAGCTAACACTTGGTTTAAGAATCATGAAAGAAGACTGTGTACATGGAAGAACACTGAAGGTACTAAAAGGTATCAAATAGATTACATAATGGTAAGACAGGGATTTAGGAAGAAGGTTTTAAATTGTAAGACATTTCCAGGGGCAGATGTGGACTCTGACCACAATCCATTGGTTATGACCTGTAGAATAAAACTGAAGAAATTGCAAAAAGGTGGGAATTTAAGGAGATGGGACCTGGATAAACTGAAAGAACCAGAGGCTGTACAGAGTTTCAGGAATTGCATAAGGGAACAATTGACAGGAATGGCGGAAAGAAATACAGTAGAAAAAGAACAGTTAGCTTTGAGGGATGAAATAGTGAAGGCAGCAGAGGATCAAATAGGTAAAAAGACGAGGGCTAGTAGAAACCCTGGGGTAACAGAAGAAATATTGAATTTAGTTGATGATAGGTGAAAATATAAAAATGCAGTAAATGAAGCAGGCAAAATGGAATACAAACGTCTCAAAAATGAGATCGACAGGAAGTGCAAAATGGCTAAGCACGGATGGATGGAGGACAAATGTAAGGATGTAGAGGCTTATCTCACTAGGGGTAAGGTAGACACTGCCTACAGGAAAATTAACGAGACCTTTTGAGAAAAGAGAACCACTTGCATGAATATCAAGAGCTTCGATGGAAACCCAGTTCTAAGCAAAGAGGGGAAAGCAGAAAGGTGGAAGGAGTATATAGAGGGTCTGTACAAGGGCGATGTACCTGAGGACAACATAATGGAAATGGAAGAGGATGTTGATGAAGATGAAATGGGAGATATGATACTGCGTGAAGAGTTTGACAAAGCACTGAAAGACCTGAGTCGAAACAAGGCCCTGGGAGTAGACAACATTCCATTAGAACTACTAATAGCCTTGGGAGAGCCAGTCCTGACAAAACTCTTCCATCTGGTGCTCAAGATGTATGAGACGGGCGAAATACCCTCAGACTTCAAGAAGAATATAATAATCCCAATCCCAAAGAAAGCAGGTGCAGACAGATGTGAAAATTACCGAACTATCAGTTTAATAAGTCACAGCTGCAAAATACTAACGCGAATTCTTTACAGACGAATGGAAAACCTGATAGAAGAGGACCTTGGGGAAGATCAGTTTGGATTCCGTAGAAATATTGGAACACGTGAGGCAATACTGACCCCACGACTTATCTTAGAAGAAAGATTAAGGAAAGGCCAACCTACGTTTCTAGCATTTGTAGACTTAGAGAAAGCTTTTGACAATGTTGATTCGAATACTCCCTTTCAAATTCTAAAGGTGGCAGAGGTAAAATACAGGGAGCGAAAAGCTATTTACAATTCGTACAGAAACCAAATGGCAGTTGCTCAAATGGTTCAAATGGCTCTGAGCACTATGGGACTTAACATCTATAGTCATCAGTCCCCTAGAACTCAGAACCACTTAAACCTAACTAACCTAAGGACATCACACAACACCCAGCCATCACGAGGCAGTTGTAAGAGTCGAAGTGCATGAAAGGGTCAAGTGGTTGGGAAGGGAGTGAGACAGGGTTGTAGTCTCTCCCCAATGTTATTCAATCTGTATATTGAGCAAGCAGTAAAGGAAATAAAAGAAAAATTTGGAGTTGGTATTAAAATCCAGGAAGAAGAAATAAAAACTTTGAGGTTCGCCGATGACATTGTAATTCTGTCAGAGACAGCAAAGGACTTGGAAGAGCAGTTGAATGGAATGGACAGTGTCTTGAAAGGAGGATATAAGATGAACATCAACAAAAGCAAAACAAGGATAATGGAATGTAGTCGAATTAAGTCGGGTGATGCTGAGGGTATTAGATTAGGAAATGAGAAAGTAGTAAAGGAGTTTTGCTATTTGGGGAGCAAAATAACTGCTGATGATCGAAGTAGAGAGGATTTAAAATGTAGACTGGCAATGGCAAGGAATGCGTTTCTGAAGAAGAGAAATTTGTTGACATCGAGTATAAATTTAAGTGTCAGGAAGTCGTTTCTGAAAGTATTTGTATGGAGTGTAGCCATATATGGAAGTGAAACGTGGACGGTAAAGAGCTTAGACAAGAAGAGAATAGAAGCTTTCGATATGTGGTGCTACAGAAGAAAGCTGAACATTAGATGGGTAGATCACATAACTAATGAGGAGGTATTGAATAGGATTGGGGAGAAGAGAAGTTTGTGGCACAACTTGACTAGAAAAAGGGATCGGTTGGTAGCACATGTCTTGAGGCATCAAGGGATCACAAATTTAGCATTGGAGGGCTGCGTGGAGGGTAAAAATCGTCAATCGTCGAGGGAGACCAAGAGATGACTACATTAAGCAGATTCAGAAGGATGTAGGTTGCAGTAGGTACTGGGAGATGAAGGAGCTTGCACAGGATAGATTAGCATGGAGAGCTGCATCAAACCAGTCTCACGACTGAAGACCACAACAACAACAAGGCTCAGTATCGCTGTAACAGCACTGCAAGAAACCAGGCTACCAGAAGAAGGCTCAATACGGGAAAAAAAAGCTACACTGTTTTCTGGAAGGACAAAGATGTTGTTAGACCCAGACAGCACGGAATCGGTTATGCTGCCCGCAATGACTTGCTGTGTTGTACCGAAAACCAGATTGAGCTCTCTGAAGGCGTTGTGACTACGATTCACAACAAATAGTGGACCACTGACGCTGATATCTGTATATGCATCGACACTTACCTCAGCTGCAAATGCCAAGGATCGGTTTTATGAACAACTGAGTGATGTAGCACAAGGAGTGCACTCCGGGACCGTATATGCAACCTTCGTGATTTCAACGCTCGTATTACTAGTGATTTTGCCACTAGGCCTGACTGGCTAGGCAAACACGGAGTGGGCAAAATGAATTATGATGGTCTATGGTTGCTTGAATTCTGTGCAAAGTATCAGTTATGTGTAACCAATACATACTATAAAGGCAAACTGAACCACAATGTTTCCTGGATGCACCCCCGCTCAAAACATTGGCACTAATTAGATCTTATTCTAACTGAAAGGAAAGATTTGCGTTACTTTCTTCATACAAATTCTGTCCTTAGTGCAAATTGTGACACGGATCAAACACTAGCAGCGACAAAAGTGCGCTTCGTAACTAAAAAGTTTCACCCTGCCAGAACACCATGCAAAAAAAAATTAATCTTTGCCAAAAAAGAGATACTGCTGCAGTAAATGTATTTGGTAAAGAGACACGAAAAGAGGTTAATCCCTGGGACCCAGCTGCTCGTATTTCTGAAGACTGGCAGAAGATAAAATCGCATCTTATCGCTACGGCTGGAAATGTGTTCGTAATCTGGAAGCAAAATCCCAGGATTGGTTCATCGAGAACGTAGATGTCCTGAAACCTCTCCTTGAGGCTAAGCGTCAGGCCGCTGTCACCTGGTATAATAAACCCACGCAGTTCTACACGCTGGGAGCTAAGAAAATCAAAGGCAGCTGTCCAACGCCCTTTCCGCGACTGTATCAATACCTATCGGGAGCAACTTTGCACTGGCTTGGGGGAGTATTTCAATGCTGGCGACATTGGTGGTGTGTACTCGGGCTTCAAACGGGCCAGTGGATCCATTCCAAAGAAGAGCGTACCACTCAAGGAAATAGATGGAAAAGTTATCACAGATCGAAATCGTCAATTGCTCCGTTGGATAGAACATTTCTCCAGCCTCTACTCACATCCCATGAACATTAGTCCAGAAGCAATGGATGAAACTCCTCAGATGACACCGTACCATGACTTATATGTCACGCCTGCTATGCAGGAGCTTCAAAGAGCAATTGCACTGCTCAAATGTGGGAAGTGCCCTGGCAAAGACAACATCTCCACAGAAACTGTAAAACTTTAGCCAGTTTTTCCGCTGCTTTTCAACCTCTTACTGAAATGTTGGGCTGAGACTACTGTGCCGCAAGGCATGCGCGATGCCAATATTGTTACACAAAGGTAAACGTGATCGCGACGACTGTAACTGTCACCGTGGAATCTCACTTCTGAGTATACCTGAAAAAATCATTTGCCTGTATGGTGTTCGGCAGACTTCATAAGCTTGCCGAGCGCATATACCCTGAGGAAAAATGTGGGTTTCATCCTCAGCGATCTACAGTTGACATGATCTTCACACTCCGACAAATTCAGGGTAATTGCCGCGAGCAGAAAAACCTCTTTGTTCATTGCTTTTATCGACCTATACAAGGCTTTCGACACAGTCATCAGCGAAGGACTGTATGCAGTACTTTTGAAGACAGGGTGTCCTCCAAAGCTCTTAAAGATGATCAAGGATTTTCAAGAAGATACGGAAGGTGCTGTGGTCTTCGACGGAATCACATCTGAATCGTTTGCTGTGAAAAGAGGGGGGTTGCGTATTGGCTCCCACTCTGCTCAATATCTTCTTCTCAGCACTCCTCAAAGTTGCTTTTGGTGAAATTAATCTGGGCATTCGTCTGTATACCAGAGCTGATGGGGAGCTCTACAACATTTCTCTACTCAGATGCAAGCGCTTCCGAGAAGACTTAATTGTGCATAGCCTTTTATTTGCTGACGATGCTGCATTTGTAGCGCACACTCAAGACGATCTGCAAGAGCTTATGGATAAATTCTCTACTGCATGCAAGCTCTTCTCCGTGGCTATAAACGTAAAGGAGACGGTTGTCATGGCACAAGGATACACAGATCCTCCTTGTTGGAGGTACTCGGTAAGTTCTGCTATCTTAGTTCAATAATGACAGAATATCTCTCCCTGGATGAGGAGATAAATGCACGAATAAGAAAGGCTGCCAGTACTTTCGGGAAGTTCCGCACACGTGTATGGGATAGCAGAAATCTCACATTGTCGACAAAAATTCTTGTGTATCAATATTGTGTGCTGAGTACTCTCCTGTATGGAGCTGACACTTGGACGTCGTATGCTAAATAGGAACGGAACGAATGCTCAACGCCTTTCACCTGCGGTGCTTACGGCGCGTATTGGGAATATCATGGAAGGATCGTGCGACAAATGATATGGATCTGAAAACTGCAAAACAACAAAGTATCACTGCCACGCTGAAGCAAAGTCGTCTGCGGTGGTTAGGACATCTGCATTGCGTGGACCACACCCGTCTGCCCCGGCGCACAGTACGCAATGAAATAGCAGGAGCATAGAGACCTCGTGGAAGACCTTCACTACGCTTTAGAGACTGCGCCAAGCCTGATAAGTGGGCAGTTGATATTGACAGTGACAAGTGGGAGCAACTCGCTGACGATCGCAACAAATATAGGAAACTGAGTGCAGATGGAAGCGAGATGCCCGACCAAGTATGGCTTCACAACTTAGCTTCAAAACGATCGCGCACACATGAGCTTATGACTAACCCACCCACTCATATTTGCCTCGCTTGTGGGCGCCAAGTCGGCTCTCGCATCGGACTTCTGAGCCACCAGCGTAAATGTCTCCAGAATGCCACTTGAATCTTCCGACAGGAAGCACCAGGCCATTGTATATTATACGGGGTGGTCCATTGATAGTGACCGGGACAAATATCTCACGAAATAAGCATCAAACGAAAAAACTACAAAGAACGAAACTCGTCTAGCTTGAAGGGGGAAACCAGATGGCGTTATGGTTGGCCCGCTAGATGGCGCTGCCATAGGTCAAACGGATATCAACTGCGTTTTTTAAAATAGAAACCCCTATTTTATTTACATATTCGTGTAGTACGTAAAGAAATATGAATGTTTCAGTTGGACTACCTTTTTCGCTTTGTGATAGATGGCGCTGTAATAATCACAAACGTATAAGTACGTGGTATCACGTAACATTCCGCCAGTGCAGACGGTATTTGCTTCGTGATACATTACCCGTGTTAAAATGGACCGTTTACCAATTGCGGAAAATGTCGATATCGTGTTGATTTATGGCTATTGTGATCAAACTGCCCAACGGGCGTGTGCTATGTATGCTGCTCGGTATCCTGGACGACATCATCCAAGTGTCCACACCGTTCGCCGGATAGTTACGTTATTTAAGGAAACAGGAAGTGTTCAGCCACATGTGACCGTCAACCATGACCTGCAACAAATGATGATGACCAAGTAGGTGTTTTAGCAGCCGTCGCGGCTAATCCACACATCAGTAGCAGACAAATTGCTCGAGAATCGGGAATCTCGGAAAAGTCGGAGTTGAGAATGCTACATCAACATCGATTGCACCCGTACCATATTTCTATGCACCAGGAATTGCATGGCGACGACTTTGAAAGTCGTGTGCACTTCTGCTACTGGACACAAGAGAAATTAAGGGACGATGACAGATTTTTTGCACGTGTTCTATTTAGCGAAGAAGCGTCATTCACCAACAGCGGTAACGTAAACCGGCACAATACGCACTATTGGGCAACGAAAATCCACGATGGCTGGGACAAGTGGAATATCAGCGACCTTGGCGGGTTAATGTATGGTGCGGCATTATGGGAGGAAGGATAATTGGTCCCCATTTTGTCGATGGCAGTCTAAATGGTGCAATATATGCTGATTTCCTACGTAATGTTCTACCGATGTTACTACAAGATGTTTCACTGCATGACGGAATGGCTATGTAGTTCCAACATGATGGATGTCCGGCACATAGCTCGGGTGCGGTTGAAGCGGTGTTGAATACCATATTTCATGACAGGTGGATTGGTCGTCGAAGCACCATACGATGGCCCGCACGTTCACCGGATCTGACGTCCCCGGATTTCTTTCTGTGGCGAAAGTTGAAAGATATTTGCTATCGTGATCCACTTACAACGCCTGACAACATGCGTCAGCGCATTGTCAATGGATGTGCGAACATTACGGAAGGCGAACTACTCGCTGTTGATAGGAATGTCCTTACACATATTGCCAAATGCATTGAGGTTGACGGACATCATTTTGAGCATTTATTTCATTAATGTGGTATTTCCAGATAATCACGCTGTAACAACATGCGTTCTCAGAAATGATAAGTTCGCAAAGGTACATATATCACGTTTGGACAACCGAAATGTTCAAACGTACGTACGTTCTGTATTTTAATTTAAAAACCTACGTGTTACCAACTGTTCGCCTAAAATTGTGAGCCATATGTTTGTGACTATTACAGCACCATCTATCACAAAGCGAAAAAAGTGGTCCAAGTAAAACACTCGTATTTCTTTACGTACTACAGGAATATGTAATAAAAATGGGGGTTCCTATTTTTAAAAAAATGCAGTCATCCGTTTGACCTATGGCAGCGGCATCTAGCGGGCCAACCATAGCGCCATCTGGTTTCCCCCTTAAACCTAGAGAAGTTTCGCTCTTTGTAGTTTTTTCGTTTGACGCTTATTTCGTGAGATATTTGGCCTTGTCATGATCAATAGATGACCCTGTATATGTAGTCAATTTTAACCGAAGCTTATAATGATATAAAGAGTGACGCCATTGTGCAGTGGGTGAATGGAAATAAATCATTTGGATTGATGAATCACGTTATTCCTTATTACAACCCAATGGAAGGTCTTGCAAGTGGCAAATGAGTAAGGACATCTACTAGCCATCCTGCGCAGTGCTAACAATGAAATACGAAAGAGATCGGGATACGGAAGGTTGGTCAGGGTGTGGTCCCCTTATTGCCCTCAAGAAAACGGTAAATGTAGAAGGATATCGATACAACTTGTAGAACTATGTAGACCGTACAGTAGAGGAATAATTGGCACACGATGGTTATTTGATCATCCTGAGAATTCACCATGTCATAAAGCAGCACGTATGAGGCAATGATTTGTGGAGAATAACATTCCTGAAATGAGGTGGCCGCCAGAGACTTCCGAACGGAACCTGATGGAACACCTTTGGGATGAATTACGACGCCGACTTTGTTTCCGACCCTAACGTCCTAAACTTCTGTGGTTTCGGCTCTTTAGGAAGAATGGACTGCCATTCCTCCACAGTCATTGAGACAGGTTACTGAAAGTGTCCGCAGCAGAACTCAAACCGTCATAAACACAAAGTGAGGGCACACCTCATGTTAATGTCCAGTAATAAGTGTTCAGATATTTTTGATCAGACAGTGTACACTCATTACGCTTGCGTTAGATCATTTGGCATAACGAGAGTGGCTTCTTTTTTAAGCCGAGCACAAGAAAAAAGGATCTGCACACAAGAGAGAGACCTAGGTCTTATGGAAGTGCTGCTCCTCAGAGCCCAATACAAAATTCCTCATGATTCCTTTCCGTATAAACCAACAGAAAAATCGCAGCACCGATTGTGTTGCACAGGTGTCGGATACCAGTTCGTGCGGTGGAATTCTGTGCCGCTTGCTCTTGGTGATGACACTGGAGTTGTTGTCCTATGGTATGCCATATCTGTGTTCGATCTGCTGATAGAGCAGGCCATAGCAACATGTACACACCCTTCAGAACATGTTGGGTTATAACAGCGATATGTGAATGAGCGTTATCCTGTTGGAAAACAGCGCTTGAATGCCGTTCGTGAATGGCAACAATGCAAATCGAATCACCAGACTGATTTACAATTTTGCAGTGAGGGTGCGTGAAATAACAAGGAGAGTGATCCCGTGCCATACGAAATTGCACCCAGGACCGTTACCTGTGTGTCTAGCAAGCGGACAGGTTAGGTACGGATTCTCAACTGGCCTCCTCCTAATCAACTCATGGCTATCACTGACACTTTTCGTGAGGAAACACAACAGACCTCCACCGTGCCCTCCAGCGAACCCTAGCTTGAGACCAACGAAATCACAAACGGCGGTGGTTTGAGACAAGTGGAATGCAGGGTTCAGGGCGTCTGGCTTGAAGCTATCCTTGAATTAACCGATTCTGTCATTGTGGTTCCAAATGCTGCTCAGATTGCTGCTGCAGATTCAGTACGATGCGGCACAGCCACACGCGAAACATGGATGTCTTCCCTCTCCGTACAGGCCATGCGGGCCCAGATCTTCTTGCGACCTTACGTTCTCGTGACCACCACTACTAGCAATCACATACAGTGGCTACGTTCCTGCAAAGTCTTTCCGCAGTATCACAGAAGGAACATCCAGCTTCTCGTAGGCGTATTACGCGACATCGTTCAACCTCAGTGAGGTGCTGATAATTGCGTCTTTATCGCCTTAAAGGCATTCTTGATTGTTGACTCACCGCGTCCAGTCTCAAAGGTAACTAACGCTCACGGCTGTTACAGCGTCAGTTTAAAGAAAAAATGATATGCTACCTGATAGTGGCGCTACTATCGCCTCTAATGCGACTGGCTTGAAATGTGAATAGATATCATCTTTCAGATGTAGAAACACGCCGACTAACTTTCGTTTATGTCACACAACTCCTTCTTTGTGTTACAGCTTTTTCCGTCGATGTGCCTCTACTATCTCCCTATTTTAAGGTCCTTCAAACCATTCCCTACATCTTCTTTCCTTATTGTTACTATTTTATCCATCTTCAGCAATTGTAGCCGTATACAATGAAATATTAAGCAACCAATTTAGAAATTTAAATTTCTTTTATGCAATTGGTTGCTTATTATTTCATTCTTTATTTCTGTTCCTCCTCCTATTCCACCCCTCTCTTCCCATTATTTTTGTTCTACCTCACGTTTTCGCTTATCAGAAAAATGCGCCTACTGCAGACTAAGATTTGTTTAAGCGCAACATGTTGCGGAGGATGTTTGGTGTAGTTGTTATGTAGAGATGTAATGAATAACCTGTGGTAAGAGGCAACTGAGAAAAGCATCACACCAAATAAATTACTGATGATTAGATTTGTGATGAGATGGGACTTTAGAACTGTCAAATAATTGTGAAACTTCATTGTAGATGACCCTCAGATGTATATTTTTATGCTCAATGCTACCTGTTTCGATCAGTAGACCATTATCAAGCCAAAGCCTAACGGACAGACAAAACCGTTGAAGTGCGTAGGTCAGAATATGCTGACAAAACAAAAATTATGACATAGCAATTACTTACAAAGCATAACCAGCTAATCACTACCACATTTGAAGTAAACAATTTCGATGTAGATACACAAATGTAGCTTCTGGTGCAACAACTAATCTCCAAAAGATATAGTTATACAGAACACGTATAAAAGACGACAACACATTTCAACTTGAAGAAAAAAAAAATTTAACAGCAAAGATCTAATTCAAATCGCTGCGAATCTTGGACAAAGACGGTAAGAGAGCGTCTGTAGCTGTAACATCGATCATGTGTACATATCGCAGGTACATGTGCTAGCTTTGGAGTGTTTTGTAGTACATAGATGTAACAACGATGTAAATTTAACGAGAAACGTACTTAACAAACGGTGTCAACAAAGCATAATCATGAAAACGCTTACAGTACAGTGGCATGTGTAGTGATAGAAAGCTTTAGAAAACGTGCAATGGCAAACTAATAAAAAGTAAATTCGAAAACATGGAGTTAATATGTTTAAGGTTATGTGTCGTATTTTAGTGAATTTGAGGAAATTAGCGTTTTTTAATCATATCAGTGAAAGGAATATGTGAATAGTGGGATCTCAAAAAAATGGTTCAAATGGCTCTGAGCACTATGGGACTTAACATCTGAGGTCATCAGTCCCCTAGAACTTAGAACTACTTAAACCTAGCTAACCTAAGGATATCACACACATCCATGCCCGAGGCAGTATTCGAACCTGCGACCGTAGCCGTCGTGCGGTTCCAGACTGTAGCGCCTAGAACCGCTCGGCCACTCCGGCCGCCGGCGGGATCTCAAATAAGTAAAACGGCACATACGAGGAATTAATCTTGTATCTCATTTATCTTTTAATAATGTAAATAGTCAAATAGCTATTGGAATATATATATATATACTACAAGTCCATTATAGCCTTCTTCAGTCTGAAATGTACGATCGCCCTGTGTGCTTGTCCTACATATCTACGTCTTTTGCAGATTATTGGTTACAACAGAAGCTACGTTTTTCTATTTACGTCGAAGTTGTTTACTTCAAATGTTATAGTGACAAGCTGGGTACGCTTATTAAGCAATTGCTGTGTTATTTAACGCCCTAATTTGTATTTTGTCGGTGTATTGTGAGCTGTGCACTTTAAGGATTTTGTCTGTCCGTTGATCGAAGCCGGTAGCGCGGAGTATAAAAATAATATAAAAATAAACATCTCATGGTCAGCTACAATGAAGTTTGACAAACATCGTTAACTTAAAAGGGAAACATTGCAGGCGGAGACTGCGTCACATACTGAGCTACGTAACGTACCTGCAGCGCACCTAGAATGATTGTTGCCACCTCGGAAGGCACAGATCCGCCGGCCTCATCGAACATCATGACGGCATAGTTAAGCACAGCGAAGGAGCCGCATAGCTGCATATTGGCGCCGAGGGTGGCGACGATGGCGAAGCCCTTGATCGGGGCTCTGGAACAGATGTCCTTGAGCGTGACGCGTCCGGCGCCGCCATCCTGGGTGCCGCCTCCAGCCAGGGACGCCCGAATGCGCTCCATCTCACGCTCCACCTGCTCATCTGAGATTCCACGGCGCAGCCACCTCAGCGCCTTTGACACAGAACATACACCTTCTCAGAAAATCCTAATAAATTGTGTGACGTTATGATGTTGATAAACGATCCTCCAAGTGGTAGCCTGTAAATACACTGCAGGAAAAAAATTACTACACCCTTTTATATGTTTCCAATTCACTCAAGATTTATTGTCGCCACAGCTCCTATAGATTACATTTATAGGTCAATAGGACTCTAACATTCTGCGTGGTGTCTGTTTGTTCTAAGTCGCGTCCCCCTACCACTTTCGCGCAACGACGCTCTGAGCGTGTTTCTTAGGGAATTGACTAGTTGGAACCTGGGACCTGTTGCTAGTAAGGAGACGCCAGACCACACATGACATGCAGAATTCAGAAGAGTTCACTGAGAGTAGCGATGATATAACCAAATACTTAATGATTTCAGAGTCATCTCCACTGCACTCCCTGTAAAAGAATCTTAATACTAACTAAATTTAGTGGAAGGGGTTCAAGGCTTTCCTATTTTTAGTTATCTGGTAAAATAATATCGAAAAAGCAGTTAAGTTTACCACTGGAAATTTTATTCTACTCAAAAAGCATTGTATATAAATTGTACTATTGATAAAAGGAAATATTTTAATACAGGATGATAAAAACCAACTGCGCTCAACAAAAATGTGAACGAATATTCCCTGAATGGGTTTCCAAGTTCTATAATGGCTCGAAGGATGACCTATGCCATATCACATCTATAATCTAGGTTTAAATTAAGTTTCATAAAAGAGAAAACTATCAAAAATGGTCTACATTGACCCTCAATTATCTTTAATTACTTATTTAACTTGTCGTAAATTACAGTGGCTGATGTGGCTTCTCAATAATGATATAACAGAAAAATCATCGCGTTTCAGATTTTAACTTCAAGCAGCAAATGTGAATATCACGAAGTTTAATTGACGATCGACACTAGTATTACGTAAAAAGGGGATGTAACAGATGAGACTTCTGCAGTTCTGAGTGGAGACTTCTGCAGTTCTGAGTGAAACCTTATGCATTCTTATGCAGCATCGAGTGCATTCATTACCTTGTCGGTGGTTAGCAGCGTCAGGGGCGGCTGGCGGCGCATCTCCACACACCTCGCCGTCTCGGTGGCAACTCTCTCGAACTTATCCTTACTGCTGTTTACCGAAGTTGGTTTAAGAAAAAGGTATCTGGCTGTGTTTTCAAGTGACCAATCAGGCTCTCAATGTTAACCTTAAGCTCTGCCTTCAAAAATTTTGTCTATCCAATCAGAAACATTATACTTTTCGTGGTGGGGCAATGTTTTTAATGTTTGCTACGTAACAGAGATGCGTAAAGTCTCATGCTAAAATTTGCACCTGGTGTGGCCCTTTTAG
This sequence comes from Schistocerca americana, assembly GCF_021461395.2. Classification (NCBI taxonomy): domain Eukaryota; kingdom Metazoa; phylum Arthropoda; class Insecta; order Orthoptera; family Acrididae; genus Schistocerca; species Schistocerca americana. The sequence goes on along the minus strand of NC_060124.1, from coordinate 485,776,480 downwards.
TGTTATCGTAAGATTTATACTGTTCTTCTGGAGGGCTCTATCTTTTAACATGGGCTGGGGGTGGTCTTGGCGGTTGGCTGGCGACGTGATTGTCCGTCCCTTATCGTAGGGCCTTCTAGCCTACACGGCTCTGCTCTCGGCTTCTGTTCTCGTTTCTCCCCTTGGAACTGCGTCTGTTTCACGGTGGGAAGGTATGACATGCATTTAGGCGTTCTTGTGTTAGTCTGTGGTATTCCATTTGCTCACTCGTTGATCGTATTACTTTGGTTAAATTAGTGTCAGGATTTATTCGGAGCTATGTGACATATTGCCGGATTTGCTATCATGTCGGGGTTTTCATGGAAGATGTTGGATTTGCCTGATACAGCACAAGCAGCTCTGAGGTACCAGGTATCGGCCCTTGCTGAAATACCAAATGTAGAAAGTGGTGTAATCTTCAAGCGCGGCACTGCAGTCGCTGTCTGGCATCCAGTCGATCATACAGTTGTCGAATACTGTCCTGGGATACGTTATGCCACCCGTGCTCGATCTGTTCATGTAGTCCTGTAAGGGTTGTTGGTCGCCGAGTTGTACGCGTCACTTCTCTTCCCATCATATCCTCACCTGCTCTATTGGAGAGTCCAGAGATCTTGGTGGCCGGGTAAGGTGCTGCACGTCTCGTCAAGCACATTGAGTTTCACTTGCAGTGTGTGGGCGAGCATTATCCTGTTGAAAAAAAAAACACATCACCTTCTGGCAAAGGAACGGGTCTAATAACACTCTGCACTTACGGAGCAGTGTTTAACGTCTCCTCCACAAACACAAAAGGTTGTAGCTTGTCGCACCCCTGTCCATGAAACCTGGAGTGTCTTGGACGAATGCATTCTAGGAGGCAGCGCTCGCCAGGTCTATGTCGTACTCGCATGCAGGCAGAATCCGCTTTCTTTGCTGAAGACCACGGCGCTCATTCCATCCACGGCGCTCATTCCATCCTCCAAGTCATCCTCTGACGGCACCAGTCGAGCCGTGTCCATTGACGCTGTGACGTGAGTGGAAGACGAGCTAGAGGGGTGCATACCTGAAGCCCCACTGCCAGTAAGTTCGCAACAGGTCGCGTAAACATGTCTGGGCTCACTAGCTATCTCTATTACCTGCCACTGCTCCCATTACGGTATCACCATCCTGGCGGGCGTCTGTGATGTGCGGTCGTCCAAAATTCGTCTACGGGTGTGCGTATGTTCACGTGACCAGCGATGTCACTACTGCTGCGCAAATGACGCAGCACGTCGAACTTGCGTAGCAATTCTCCGAAAGGACAATTCCGCCACTCGGAAGGCCACAATTTCACACCTTCCAAACTCACTGGAACCACGAGTCGCCACGGCTTGGTTGCCTGCTTGCTTCACACGTTTGCACCACACTGATCTCTGGCTGTGAGCATTCCGTATTAAAGGGTAGACACAGATGGCGCTCTGGTAGCTATACCACTACGCTGTATGTTAGCAGACGACGTTGAAACCGTTACTAGTACATCTGCTGTCCCCCAGGTAGTACATGTCGTTATTGGATTAAGGTCGATATCGTCTTTCCAGGTGCAGTTTCTGGCTGTGTATTTGGAAACAATCTTTGTTTGTCCCAACAGTACTACAACGTCTCTGCTGGCTAGCCGCGCGGTGTGAGGCGCCTTGCCACGGTTCGCGCAGCTCCCTCGGATATGAATGTGTTTTTTCTCCTTAACGTAAGTTAAAGTTAGCCTAGGGACCGATGACCTCAGCAGTTTGGTCCCATAGGACTTTACCATAAATTTACAATTTTCTGCTGGCTATTGGCTACTATTTTCACAGGAAACACTGACAGATGCAAAACTTCCTGGCAGATTAAAACTGTGTGCCAGACCGAGACTCGAACTCGGGACCTTTGCCTTTGGCGGGCAAGTGCTCTACCATCTGAGCTACAGAAGCACGACTGTGGATCTGCAACGGACACAATGTCCATATGTATAAAATTCTCGTGCCACCATGTTAGTTGCCATACTCCTCCGAAACGGCTAGATCGATTGTGATGAAATTTGACATGAATATTCGGTAGGTCTGAGAATCGGTCATGATCTATTTTTCATACCCATAAGTGATAAGGGTGGTCCACCACAAAAATTTTTTCTTACCTTTTGGACAGAACTTTTTATTTCTATTTTTTTATGATGTGGCATTACAAAATACACGCAACCCTAAATTTTCAACCTTCTACCACCAACCCATATTTTTTAATAGCGGTTTTAGTAATTTAATAATTTTCAACCCTGGTTGATAACTGATCAATTATCACTTGATCAGTTATCCCCGCCAGGTGTCTACCGGTGATAGTCTTTCACTACTCGATAGATAGGTAACTGAAGAAGACGCATCAAAAGCAACGACTCAAATCTCTCTTTGAATCGAGGTAACTAGACGGAGAAGTTTAACTTGGAAGCACATGTCATTCGCCAAACCGACATTTAGGCCTAGCGCACACTCATCGACTTTTATTGTAAGGAAATATATTGTAGGATCAAATTCTTTTAGTGGAACAAAGAAGTTCCTACGCTGTCCCTTGTTCCTCTAAAAGAATTTAATCGTACAATATTTTTGCTTACGATAAAAATCGATGCGTGTGCGCTTGGCCTTATTCATAACGCTGGCGAACACATTTCGACGCGAAATTGCCGCTATCTTTGTATGCTCATGGACGAGCCGTGTATCGGTTGCAATTGTTAAATCCGCGCGACCTACCGTAGAAACGATAGAACTGATAGTGGCCGACACTGCGGGACTTCCCCCTAAACCTTTTCTCACTCCCTACACAGTTTTCGGCAATTATTATTGTTTGTGTCACGAGCTTCCACCAACAATGGCTATTGCGTTACACGTATACATTGTGTTACACGTACACATTATTCTTATAGACTAAAGATGATTTATATGGCAAAACAACGTCTGCCGGGTCAGCTATAACATATCAAGATTTTCAGAGGCAGAACGAAGTTCGCTGTGTATATCTAGTGTTAATGTATATTTGGCGTCACGTATCCCGACGTGGCACAGATTCCCTCCACTCCGCCATCCATGGCCCGCCTTATCCTAGCGGCATTGGGATCATTTTCTTGCCACGGCTTGTTGTTCAAGATAAGCAGGGTGTATACTCGGACAAGGAAAAAAATTCCCGGATTTTTCTCAGATTTACCGGTTAAAAACAGTTTTTTCCTGGGTGGCACTATACTTTCCCTCAGAACTGTAAAAAAATTAGCAACCCTTTGAATGGTTAAGGTTTTACACACCGTCCTAGAACTTTCCGCCGCTTTAGAAAAAAAAAACACGTTTTTGAAAGATCTTTGATGTGTAGCAACATGTATGCTGCATATTTTCGTATCACGAAAGTATAATTTCGAACTCCACCAAAAACAGCACTTTAGATTCCGAAGAATTGAAATCGAGATAACGATCCGATTTTGTAAGCTCATGTAACTGATCACGCCAGCCGATGGCAGCAGATATTTAGAGCGTAGGGCACGTGATGTAGTCAGCCAATAGCAACAGCAATGTTAAGTAGCAGGAATAAAACACAATTACAAGAAGCTGATGGTTTAAATTAAGATACATGGTGTAGCTACAAGAAAAGCCAAGCTTTATCATGTAATATTGGTCTCTGAGATTAATGATAAAATAGAAGCTTTCACTTATATTGGTCTTTCTTGCTTGTGTTACACTTAAAGATAGGGCTAAAAATGGTTCAAATGGCTCTGAGCACTATGTGACCTAACATCTGTAGCCATCAGTCCCCTAGAGCTTAGAACTACTTAAACCTAACTAACCTAAGGACATCACACACATCCATGACCGAGGCAGGATTCGAACCTGCGACCGTAGCAGTCGCGCGGTTCCGGACTGAGCGCCTAGAACCGCTAGACCACCGCGGACGGCAAAGATAGGACCTACATCAGACAAATGTCCCAGTAAAATTTTAATAATGACATACATTTCTGGTTTTCCGCGCTCTAATTTCTTCAGAGACGCTGGTTGTCAACGTATTAAGTTGAGAGTCAAACGCTCTGTGATTTAAGAAATTCATCGCACGTTCTAGCAGGTAACATAATTTATCTTGCGTAAAAGGAAGTTTACTTTCAAAGTAACTCTTTTCAAGATCCGATTCGCAATTTTCCTGCTACGTGTTAGAAATAGCTTCGCTTCAGCAGTTGCCAGAGAGCGCCGGAAACAAGCGTTACTGCGCGTGCACAACTACGATGAAATAGGAAGCCCGTATGCTTGTAAGTATAAAGCACTCAGTGATCTTAAATCATGCCATAAAAGAAGCAGGACATCACAGGAAACTCCAAGAGCATCGGAATTTCGTAAATTATACTAAAACCCATAACTCGACTTACAGTGCACATTCGTATGTCGAGATTCACAATGAAGTAGGCCCCAGTCTGATATTAAGCTTTCCAGTGTGGGTTTTGGGATGTAAACTTATTTGGGATGGCACCACTGTACTATCTTCTTTATTATGGCATAATACCACATGTACCAGAAGATGAAAACATGCACTTGAAATTCATTGAACAGTTGAAACTAGCCAATAGTATGGAATGAAACGCTTCGTTTCAAATAAATTGACTGCCTCAGCGGAAAAGATTAATAAAGACCACATATCTTTTGATAATCGACAAAAATAACTTCATTGTTTTGCTGGGTATTAATGCTTGACTGCCAAAAACGTGGAAATAAGAAAACTGAAACTAATAACATACTTTAGCCGTATGTAATTACGCGAATGTACTTTAATTCACTTGATAGCTCCAGACCACAGAAATCCGCTTGTGTTCATTTGACATGAGAGCTGTAAACGAAAAGGAAACAGCAAAATCACCAAACGTAAACACGGGTCACGTGGAGACTACCCCCTCCACTCTACAACTCAGACTGCTCTGCGCATGCGCGAATTTGGCAGCTTGGGCGTGACAGAAAAAATTTTCTGTCACGCTTACATAGCTAACTGCCACATTTTAAGTAGCCAGAAGCGGGAGAAAGTACTGTTCATAGGCGACCAAACTGCGCATGAATCCACTGGCAACGACTACATCGAACCTAATGTAAACAGTTGTGACGTCACACTCATCGGAAGCAGTTTGCTGTTGCAAAGTACTGCATAGCCTTCGTCCTAAAGCCCTAGATACGTTTTGCTGTTGTCAGACGCTTGTGTGTGCATTGTTCCTTTGCAACTTCAATTTTACTAAGCTTTTTCCTCTCGTTTATGTTCTATCTCTGCAGTATTATAGCGCAGTAGCGGGATACAGTAATATTCTTTCCTAGAATGTCAGTTTTAACTGAAAAACTGAAACAATGAAAAATTCCCGCAATTTTTAAAAATTTCTGCGTTTTGCGCGTTTGCCCCGGATGTACCTTGATAAGGTACGAGACCCTCACCCTCCCGCGGTGTAGGGGCGGTTTAGGTGTGTATCATGTGCCTGACAGAGCGATACCCTTTTCAATGGCTCTCAAATGGCGTTGTGGCTCCGTCGCCCTACGTGTCTTATTAACTTATTGCTGGGGGCCCGCGCGCCACACCCACTCTCAGCGTCTATCCCGCCTTCGGTTGTCCCGTCACCGTTCTTTTACTTCCGCCACTTTTTCGTTGAACTGAGCTACGTCCGTACTGCTATAATGTCAGCGCACTTGAAATCCACGGAGACGATCTGTGATTTTCTTCAGCAGCAAAGGTCACCAAATGTGGTTGATGGGAAGCATCCCCATGTCGACTTGCTTGCTGTTCGGCGATCGGTGTGCGCTCCTTATCTCTACACTGACGACCAGTCAGCACGGTACCTTACTGTCAATGGGAAGCAAGTACGCCACACACGCCTTCACCGGATTCATCTCGCAGATACCCCGTTGTGTGTCATTGTGATGTTTTGGACACAGATGAGCATCGTCTGGTGTGCAGATCGGCAATGGGTGTCTGTTTATTGGTGCGACAGATGTTGTCCGTAATTACCCGTACGATTCTTCATCAGACATGTATGGAAGTGCTCCTATTTCCGGACGCGGGATACTCCACACAAGCCAAGACGAATTCTGTGAATTGGATTTATGGACACGCAGCTCATTACCTGTTTGCTGATGGCGAGAAAATTATCCTTGATTTTTGGCAGTTCCATAACGAACGCTATAGTGCAAAATACAGACGATTTCCTTTGCAGTGTCTTCCTTAACCCATCCCAGAGCTTGGTGTTCCTGTCATGAAGAAATGATCCCCTCCTCTTCCAAACTTAGAACCGATATATCCTCTCGCCATCGGAGACTACAAGTCGATAGTGTCAATGAGTCTGATGTCTTGCTGCGCCCTCCTCCTCGCGACGCAGTTTCGCAGATTTCCTGCTATTCTTCGTGGCATTAATGTTGATAAAAAACGGAAATAACTAAATAAATCCATTAATGTTCATTGTATCTCTACTCCACATTCGCTACACACCCCTTGCTTCCTGGAGGGTGGAACGGGACGTGGTGGGCAGGCCTCGGGTTGCAGCCCCTGTCCACTTTGCCTCCCACGCCTCCCTTTGGGCGCCAGGAAGGCACCCCCCCCCCCCCCCCCCCCCAAAAAAAGTGCCTAGTGTTGCTGCCTCTGGATCACGGGCTCCTGATTCCTGATTCCCGGTGTGTCAGGGATTTTCTCCAACCGCCGACTGGGCGTTTGCATTGTCCTCCTGATTTCATTATCATCGGGAAAGTGGCGAGACTAGACTGTGTTAAGATTGGGACTTTATACAGGCACTGATAACTGCGCAGTTGAGCGTCCCACAAACCTAACTCTGTCATCATCATCCTCATCATCATCAGTCCAAAGATAAAATTAAAATGTTAAAAATTAATATAACCAAATTAATATTAATTAAATTAATATTAATAAGAGTGTACATGTTAACTCATTTTGATTGTGTAAATCTCCTAAAATGAAAATTCAGTGAAACAATTTTTATGATAATTCCTCACATAGATGTTACCGTATTTGGCAGAGACGTATTTTTGAATAATTTGTGTAGATCACGTAAATAATACATTATGCTTCAAGAATTTTTGCACCTAATTTCATGTTGTAAGATTGTAGGAAAGCATATACTTGTGTTATCCTGCTTTGCACCTTGCAGTATCTCAAATGAAGACAGCAGCCAGTAACGAAACCGGTAGAGACTAAATAAAATTGTAAAGCTGGTGGCAGAAAAGGTTTGTTCCAAATTCCTGGTGTTTAACGCTGAGCCTTTCTCATGTGATACCCTGAAATCCATGCTCAAGGCAATCGGGAGGATGTAGTATATCTCGACTTTCGAGAACTACTGGTCTGTGCACGATGGCAACAGTTAGTTCAAAAATTGCGGTCACATGGAGTATTAAACAAAATATGGCTGAGTTATTTGAGAACGTACTTTTTCGTGGCGACATCCTTGTATTAATGCTTCACAAATATATATATATATATATATATATATATATATATATATATATATATATATATATATATATATATATATATATATATATATATATAACGAAGCTCTTCACCTGTTCATTGATCGTATGAAGAGACTACACCATACTATCTGTTTCACAGCTGGGATGTAGAGTTAAAGAAAATTTTAAGCTATTTTGTTCGAACGAAAATCAGATGGGCTGTTAGAGAGTTTTATTTACTGGAAGCCGACACACACTGGTCTATATCTCATGGCGCAAAGCTCTTTAGTCTCAGTCTCCTGGCTGGTTTGATGGGGCTCACCGGGAATTCCTCTAATGTATCAACCTCTTCTGGATTTGCACCCAATGTCCTCAGATGCTGGTTGGATGTATTCCCATCCTTTTTTTTCCCTATAGTTTATACCACTTACAGCTCTTTCTAGCAACAAGGTAGTTATTTCATGAGGCCTCAACGGATGTCATACCATTCTCTCCCGTCTTCTTGTCAGTATTTTCCACATGTTTCACACCTTGCCGATTCGGCAAAGGAACTCCTAATTTCTTATGAAATACCCAGGTTTTCAACGTCCTCCTGTAGCACCACATCTCAAATTCTTCTATTCTATTCCGTTCCGGTCTTCCGACAGTCCACGTCTCATTGCCGTACAATGCTGTGCTCCAGACGTAAATTCTCAGAATTTTCTTTCTCAATTAAGGCGGATGTCTGATACTAATAGGCGACTGTGTGTTACTCTTCTCGGCAAGTTTGATGCGTTACTTGTCAAGCTGACTGCTCGATAGTTCTCGCACAGAGTCGGATAATTTGTCGCCAATCTCATAGATTGTACACAATTACTTGATTACTCGTTTGTTGCCACTTCCCCAAATGATATTCAAAATTCCTAAGGAACGTTATCGATGACTTCCACTTTATTTGACTGAAGTTTTCCAAAGTCCTTTTAAACTCTCATTTAATATTGGAGCCCCTATGCCCTCCATATCGACTACCATTTCTTCCTCTATCCCGTCATCAGACAATTCCTCGCCCAAGGCTCAGTGCACACCTTCTACCTGTCTCTACTCGTAGTTCCACTGTGGAATTCTTCTTGCACTTTCATGTATGTTGAATCAATCCTAATTAGCATTTCTTTTTAGATTTCTTCGCATTTTTTATGCAGCCGTTTCGCGTTTTGTTCCCTCCACCTCTAATGTATTTCATTCCAGAATGACTTAACACGACCAGACAGAAAAGGTAAAGCACCCAAATGGGGGGGAGGAATCGGAATGAAATTCCACTTTTCTTTTCTTTTTAGTCATCAGCGACCAGCCACAAATTCCTCTCCTTAGCCAAATTCTTCATTTCAGAGTATCACTTGCAATCTATGTCCACAATTATTTACTGAAGTTATTCTAATCTGTATCTTCTTCATACGTAATTTAAAAGTGGATGTCTCGTGGTCGTGCGGTAGCGTTCTCGCTTCCCACGCCCGGGTTCCTGGGTTCGATTCCCGGCGGGCTCAGGGATTTTCTCTGCTTCGTGATGGCTGGGTGTTATGTGATGTCCTTAGGTTAGTTAGGTTTAAGTAGTTCTAAGTTGTCGGGGACTGATGACCATAGATGTTAAGTCCCATAGTGCTCAGAGCCATTTGAACCATTTTTTGAAAAGTGGATGGGGAGGGAAAGGAAAGGAAAGAAAAGAGATTACCGATGTTGGCTGCATCGGGATCGGGACATTACGCAGAAACAGCAGCGACGAGTAAAAATGTGTAATCTCCTCCCTAGTAGGCAGGTGTGTGAACCACTGCGCCATCCGGAACACAGTATTACCGCAACTGCGTGGACTATCTCGGAACGCCTCATGGCCGATCCACATTCTCAACAAGCACCACATGTCCGCAGTTTCTGTCCATTTCTTCCATACTCGTGTCTGGCCCAGAAACTGGTTCAGAGGTTTTTTCTGACATACAGATGTCAGTCACTAGAAAACGTTGTCAACGACACTGTGACTACACTGTAGACGGCTCATTGTATTCAATCGCACTACACTGGGGCAAATAGATGTGGCCTATACGAGCAGATACCATTTGTGGCAGCATTAATGGAGGAGGAAAAGACCTGTTATTTCCAACAGAATGGAGAAGCTGTCCATACAGCCAGCTGAACCCTGGAGCACATTTACACAATTCTCGCGACAGAACCTTTAGCAGAGGTCAGTCTAGTCGCTGGCCTAGCTTGTCACCCAGGTCACCTGATCTCTCAGTGTGTGATTAATTTGTGTCGGGAGCCTTCGAGTCTAAGGTATGTGTAATGTATACCTAGTCTTCAAGAACTACAATAGAATATTTCGGATGAGATTTCAGCAATTCCAGTAGTCCAGCTTCGATCCACCTTCAGCAACTTGCTCATCAGGGCCCACTAGTGCCAAGAGGTGAATGTTGGTCACTTTCACCATTTGCTATAGTCAGGTTAGTACTGTACTGCCTTTCCTCTGCTGTGTTTCCTTGACCCTGGAAATCCATTCTCCAGGCTACTTTTACTTACCCAACTGTGAAAGTCCTTAATAACACACGAAATTGATTAATTATTATTTTTGTGTTGTAGCAGAATTTCCTTTTTCGCAACACGTTGTTCATTCATAAATATTTTCTTCTCATTCTTCGTTTTCCGTATGTGATGATACAAGGAGGCTTTTTCATCTTCTAAATTTGTTTCCAATCACGATTTTCCCTCAGACCATCCAGCTGTTTTCTCTTTAACTCTGTTAGAATTGCTTTTATTTTTGCGTGTTCCCGAAAAGTGCTGATCAGAAAAAAATGTGGCGATCATAAAGTTCTCTCAAACAAGAATTATAAAATTCCATAGTGTTCTCTATAAGTTTGCCCTTATCTTTTCCATACTCCATCACTGTCATCCGCAGTTTATTTTTTGCGAGTTAATTTCACCATTCGATACCAGAGCTGTATCTTGTTCTTGATCTGAGACACTTTCTTCATGTAACACGTATGGATTTATCAAATTGTCCGTCCAGAAGGATACTCACACTGAATTTCCGAAATCCTCAGGCCCAGAAAGGTTTTTGCCTGATTCGGGAGATTCTACAGCATACTCCACATTGGTCAGAAATGCTGGTTGGAATTGTGTCTCTGAAGACACACCCAACAATAGGTTCTCTGTTATACACTGAGGAGCCGAAGCCGGCCTGAGTGGCCGAGCGGTTCTAGGCGCTATAGTCTGGAACCGCGCGACCGCTACGGTAGCAGGTTCGAATCCTGCCTCGGGCATGGATGTGTGTGATGTCCTTAGGTTAGTTAGGTTTAAGTAGTTCTAAGTTCTAGGGGACTGATGACCTCAGATGTTAAGTCCCATAGTGCTCAGAGCCATTTGAACCATTTTTGAAGAGCCGAAGAAACTGGTACACCTGCCTAGTATCATGTAGGGCGGCAGCATTACGTGGCATGGACTCGAATAACATCTGAAGTAGTGCTGCAGTGAATGACAACATTAAGAATACGAGGGGGTGGAGATATCTTCTGAACAGCACCTTCAAGTTTGGTGGCCAGCGGCAGTGTTTAAACTCAGAAGAGTGTTCCTAGAGCCACTCTGCATCAATTATGGACGTGTGGGGTGTGGCATTCTCCTGTTGGAATTCCCTAAATCCGTTGGACTGCACAATGGACATGAATGGATGCAGGTGATCAGAGAGGGTGATTACGTACGTGTCACCTGTAAGTGTCGATCTAAAAGTATCAGCAATCCCATATCACTCCAACTGCACACGCTCCACACCATTACAGAGCATCCACGAGCTTGAACAGTCCTCTGCTGACACGCAGGGTTTGTGGATCCATGAGGTTGTCTCCATACCCGTACACGTCATCCGCTCTATACAATTTGAAATGAGACCCGTCCGACCAGGCAACATGTTTCCAGTCATCAACAGTCCAATGTCGGTGTTGAAGGGGCCAGACGTGGCGTAAAGCTTTGTGTCATACCATCGTGGGCCTTCGGCTCTGAAGCCGGTATCGATGATGTTTCATTGAATGGTTCGCACGCTGACAGTTGTTGATGACCCAGCATTGAGATCTGCAGCAATTTGCGGAAGGGTTGCACTTCTGTGAACCATTCTCTTCAGTCGCCATTAGTCCCGTTGTTGCGGGATCTTTTTCCCGCCGCAGCGATGTCGGAGATGTGATGTTTTACCAGATTCCTGATAGTCACGGTTGTTGTTGTTGTGGTCTTCAGTCCTGAGACTGGTTTGATGCAGCTCTCCATGCTACTCTATCCTGTGCAAGCTTCTTCATCTCGCAGTACCTACTGCAACCTACATCCTTCTGAATCTGCTTAGTGTATTCATCTCTTGGTCTCCCTCTACGATTTTTACCCTCCACGCTGCCCTCCAATGCTAAATTTGTGATCCCTTGATGCCTCAAAACATGTCCTACCAACCGATCCCTTCTTGTAGTCAAGTTGTGCCACAAACTTCTCTTCTCCCCAATCCTATTCAATACCTCCTCATCAGTTACGTGATCTACCCACCTTATCTAAAGCATTCTTCTGTAGCACGACATTTCGAAAGCTTCTATTCTCTTCTTGTCCAAACTAGTTATCGTCCATGTTTCACTTCCATACATGGCTACACTCCATACAAATACTTTCAGAAACGACTTCCTGACACTTAAATCTATACTCGATGTTAACAAATTTCTCTTCTTCAGAATCGATTTCCTTGTCATTGCCAGTCTACATTTTATATCCTCTCTATTTCGACCATCATCGGTTATTTTACTCCCTAAATAGCAAAACTCCTTTACTACTCTAAGTGTCTCATTTCCTAATCTAATTCCTTCAGCATCACTCGATTTAATTTGACTACATTCCATTATCCTCGTTTTGCTTTTGTTGATGTTCATCTTATATCCTCCCTTCAAGACACTGTCCATTCCATTCAACTGCTCTTCCAAGTCCTTTGCTGTCTCTGACAGAATTACAATGTCATCGGCGAACCTCAAAGTTTTTACTTCTTCTCCATGAATTTTAATACCTACTCCGAATTTTTCTTTTGTTTCCTTTACTGCTTGCTCAATATACAGATTGAATAACATCGGGGAGAGGCTACAACCCTGTCTCACTCCTTTCCCAACCACTGCTTCCCTTTCATGCCCCTCGACTCTTCTGACTGCCATCTGGTTTCTGTACAAATTGTCAATAGCCTTTCGCTCCCTGTATTTTACCCCTGCCACCTTCAGAATTTGAAAGAGAGTATTCCAGTTAACATTGTCAAAAGCTTTCTCTAAGTCTACAAATGCTAGAAACATAGGTTTGCCTTTCCTTAATCTTTCTTCTAAGATAAGTTGTAAGGTTAGTATTGCCTCATGTGTTCCAACATTTCTACGGAATCCAAAATGATCTTCCCCGAGGTCCGCTTCTACCAGGTTTTCCATTCGTCTATAAAGAATTCGAGTTAGTATTTTGCAGCTGTGACTTATTAAACTGATAGTTTGGTAATTTTCACATCTGTCAACACCTGCTTTCTTTGGGATTGGAATTATTATATTCTTCTTGAAGTCTGAAGGTATTTCGCCTGTCTCATACATCTTGCTCACCAGATGGTAGAGGTTTGTCATGACTGGCTCTCCCAAGGCCATCAGTAGTTGTAATGGAATGTTGTCTACTCCCGGGGCCTTGTTTCGACTTAAGTCTTTCAGTGCTCTGTCAAACTCTTCACGCAGTATGTTATCTCCCATTCTGTCTTCATCTACATCCTCTTCCATTTCCATAATATTATCCTCAACTACATCGCCCTTGTATAAACCCTCTATATACTCCTTCCGCCTTTCTGCCTTCCCTTCTTTGCTTAGCTTCTGTTAAGCTTGGAAGTAGGAGACGAGGTACTGGCAGAAGTAAAGCTGTGAGGGCGGGGCGTGAGTCGTGCTTCGGTAGCTCAGTTGGTAGAGCACTTGCCCGCGAAAGGCAAAGATCCCTAGTTCGAGTCTCGGTCCGGCACACAGTTTTAATCTGCCAGGAAGTTTCACCTAGCAACTTGTTCACATCTGCGCCTGCCACCTGAGATCAAGTAATGGACACTCTACAGCGTTCTGTGTCATCCCGCATCACTGTGAGAATACTAGCACTCAGCTGTTAGCACCACAATATAAACTACTGCGTTTAGAAAGGTATTATCACCAGGAAGTATGGATCGTTGATTCGGGATGCATTGTGTTTATCGATGAATCGAGGTTCTACACTACGCTGGATGATAATCGTCAGCGATAATGGCTGCCACCTGGGGAGAGATCCCATTCTTACGAAGTTATACAGATGGACAGTGGTGTTATTCTTGGTGTCATGATGTGACGGATGGTAGAGGGTGACGAAACCCTGATGGCATAACAGTACGTCACAGACATCCTGCATCGTCATGTGTTATCTCTCATGCGACTGTAGGGTGTTGCCATTTTTCACCAGGACAGTGCTCGTCCACTCGTGGCAGGCGAATCTATGAACTGCCTGAGTGATGTTGACGTATACCCTGGTGAGTGAAATCCCCAAACCTGACCCTGTTGCAGCGTCAGTGGTACCATCTCAGTCTCAGCTGTCAACTCCGTCCCAGTGTCAGCATCCACGCTATCAGTGACGAGTTACCAGAGTTGTGGGCCGTCTTGATTAGGAGGGGACACAACGCCTTTATGACACCCTTTCCAACCGAAACATTGCATGGGTCCAGGACAGAGGGGTGCAGCGTCATACTGGTAAGTGGGTTCATACTACCAAGTTCTTTTTACGTTTGTCTTGATTTTCTAATCGCATGGTATCCCTCTCAAGACGGAAAATTTCATACTGTTTCGTCCTGTTGTGGGTGCTGCATATTTTTCGTCAGGTAGTGTATAGTGTACGTTTGAATTCCCAAACATCTTTCAGACATTACTACTTACAAAGCCATATAATTATTGAGAAAAGTTAAAGTTAGGGCTTCGATATTTGGTGTTTAATACATTATTCCACTCAGCCACAATCATAAAAATTTTTGGGTTGTCTTTCAAGAGGTGAACAATGTCGCTTTTAAAGAACTTTGGCCTGGATGCTCTTAAATTTTTTCCAGAGGGTGCCTAAATTTTCGCTAAAGTTAAGTCACAGATTTTACAAGAGTGTCACCTATAGGATTCTAAAATCCACATTCTCTGCAGTCCCACAGTCACTTTTGAAAGCCACAGTTAAAATTTCGTGGCCCTATCGTGGGCACAATAATCGACAGTTCGGTCCTTGTTCTCCCTTTAATCACACTGGTCCGTTCTTGACCCGCAGCGTATTTGTTATATAACCTATGATTACTTTAAGCTCTTCCAGAAGTCTCTGCCTAAGATTCCTTCACATGAGATATGTAAGTCGTCTCCTGCTGCATGAAAGTTGCGTTTCACACAAACAACATTCTCCACTACCAATGTTAAATCATTACTCCGCGTATCTCTGTTACTGCATTCGTGATGCCTAATGAAATGACGCAATTTTAGAGACTTTGTTGGTGTCAATACAGATATGATTTTACGCACATACAATGAGGCGGCGAGTGAAAATTTTTACCAAAACCGGGAACCTAACCCAGGGCTCCTGCTCACGAGGCAGGTGCGGTAGCCATTAAGCCACCTTGGCACACACAACTGCACTGATTATACTGGGACGCCACTCTCCTGTATACACTTGCCACTTAAGTCGATGTGCATAAAATCACATGTACATGAGATGAGTAAATCCTCTGAAACTACGTCATTTCATTTGTATAAGTACCTGCACGTGGGTTTCAGGCTGGCTCTCCCATTTATGTTCGATGCTGAGGTGCTATTACAGAACATGGAGAGCTTCGGCTATTCTGTTCGTGTGTATAAGGGGGAATTTTAAGTACTCTCGGCTGTCTGTGAGAATTTGGATCGAAGATGGAGGCTTGCCAGGATAATCCGTGCAGTTGTGTGAACTGCTGTGGAAAGGTGATTTACTGGCTAAGGCACATGCCTAGTGAGCAGAATACCCGACTTTGATTCCCAGCGTTGGTACAAATTTTCACTCTCCACTTCGGTGTATGTACATAAAATTTTATTCTTTCGTTGTTGCTTCTGCTCACCATACTCTTCAATGCTGACTCCTTTATTAGACTATCCTGAGTGATAGTGTGTACTCTGAAATGCGGGGTCCCTTCGCTTGCCTGAGTACATCCTATATTCGTGAAATCGCTTTTGTCTTTGCAGTTTAATGGGTATAAGTTTACTGCACGGGTCGACTGTATCCTCATGTGGTTCCATATTTTCATTGTTTGTACTTGATAGCCTAGGATTGGAATTACACAGTTGGGATGTCTTGGTTCATTCCAAACGTAACATCTCACGGCTTTCCCCTTATTACACAGCTCTGAATGTTCTTGAGGACCACGTCGACTACACACAGTCTGTCGTGTCCTTCCAGTTTTCCTGTTATGCCCTCTGCATAACGTCCATCTCTCCTTCTAAGGGATGACAGTAGACTGGGTATTTATTTCTCTCCTCCTCTGCAGCTCATGTGCATAGCTGATGTGTCTCTCCTTAATGCAGGGCTTCGCGTAATGGCCTTCACATTTAAAACAGTTATATAATGGACAGCACTTCCTTGCAAGATGCGTCTGAGGCCTGCTCTGTTAGTGCTAGATCCGACACAAGGCCTAATGTTAACCCCTCTTACTCTCACAACTGTTTTATTCCTTTCATCATCGATTCCTTTTAGGAATACAGCAGGTGTCAGCTTTCCAATGAGAACCTCGCTCTACGGAATGTCTGATTCCCTCACTACCCCTTGGACGGCTTACCGTAACTGGTGCTACAATGCGTCAACCCGACTTATCCGCTTGGACATACACTGTGAAACGCAATTAAAGAGTTATTTTTTTCGGAAAGCCGAAAAAAGTGTAGAGGTTTAAAAAATGAGCCAACCAGCTGTAAAACAAGGGTCTATTAGCCCTTGACCTAGCTTTCGATATTTCTAAAAATACTTGCTTCAGAAGGTGTGGGCCCTAAAAATGTAGGCAACCAGTTACTAAATAATTTCCACAAACAAAATGTTAACAGAAAAATATTTGTTAGGTAAGCGTACTCACTCGTTACATCACATGATGATACATTACATTAGCTGAAGCCGAGCGGATTTTGTAATATATAAAATTGAAGAACAAGAATTATCCGTAGCCATGGCTTTAGATAGCAGCTAGATTACATTTAGCGTACTTCAGAATGAATGCTCACTCGTAAATGCCCACGGTAGAGGCTTTTGTCAATATAAAATTGTAAAAGAAGTCAGAGGATAAAACTTTTGCATTAGGTTCGTGTACAACATGCCAGAGGCTGCGGCCAACTGTTATGATTGTACAGGCTCAAGCGACCAGGCAAAACTGGGCTGCAGAGGGCGCTAAACACATGCGCATAAGAACAGCGTCTTGCTTTCTTGCTTATGTTGAATAACATTTTACATTAAAGTAAGCATGAATTTACCTTTATAAGGCTACTAAAATGTAATAGATTACTGGTCTACATTACTTATAAAATTACTGATACATTTGCTGACAGAGAAATAGTGTACATAAATTTTAGCATGCAGAAGGTAAAGTTATGTTTACAAAAGATCACCATGCGTGGGGAAAGAAGAGTAAATATAAGCTAAACAATGTCACTAAAAAGAAAAAAATTCTGCTTGACACTACGGGAGCTTAAGCGATAAGCAAAGTGGGAAAGCAGCTGGCGCTGTATACATGCGCACAAACACTGCGTCTTGCTGGGGTTAAGTAGCATAATCTTACAGTAAAGCAATATGACAATTTCTTATAGAAGGCCACTAAGAAATGCAGTAATTTTAGAGGTATACACTAAATAGAAAATTAACTGTAAAACTTTTATGTAGCAAAGTGATACTGCACGTAGCTTTAGTGTGCAGAAGGTAAGTTACAAAAAATTGATTCTGTTACTACAAAGGGTGGAGGACGTAATAAATTGATAAAGTTACAGCACAACATAAAAAAGAGCACCTCCTGCTTAACTGTATCGATACGATTTTTGGAATATCAACTGTAGTAGCAGTCGCTTGAATCCTTGTATTCGTAAAAACTTGGCCTTAGTCTCTAGCATGATGTACACGTAACTTATGCAAATAGTTTATCCTGTGCCTCCTGTTACAATTTTATGTTGACAAAAGCGTCTATCTGCGAGTAGTCATTCTGAAGTACAATAAATGTAATCTGGTTGCTATCTAAAGCTAAAGCTTGGGTAATTCTTTTCTTGTCAATTTTATAAATGACAAGAGCCACCCGGCTTCTGTTATTCTAATGTACCATCACGTGATATAACGAGTGAGTACACTTACCTCACAAATATTTTGCTATCAATATTTTGTTAGGTATGTAAAAATAACTGGCTATATACATTTTTAGGGCCCACACCCTCTAAAGTTAATATTTTTAGAAATATCGAAACCTTGGTCAAGGGCTAATAAACCATTGCTTTGCAACTATTTGGCTGATTTTTCAACCTCTTTAGAGACACGCAATTGCTGTTTTGTAGCCACGTTTGAGATTTTCCCAAAAAACGTCTTTTACTGCGATGTAGAAGTTTCAATTTGGGTAAAAGCTGTCTACAGCCTTTTTGTGTTATGATGCAAAAGCGTGGCTTCATGCGGCAAAGTGTCGACACACGCGGAAAAAAAAAGCCAGAGCTCAGAATGTGATGTAGATGTAGGGTGGGTCGTGATGTCACATGGCACCAAATATTACCGTAATACTGTCCAACGCCACCGAGGTCGTGTCACACAATGGAGGTCGTCACATCCCTTCTTACACACACGTCACCACGTCTATCAATACCTCTGCGATAGTGGTCAGAACCGCGACATACAAAGTCCAATTCACGCGGTTTTCTTATGGGTCGCTCGTGGACTGGGTGTTGTGTTGTCCTCATCATCGTTTCATCATCATCGCCGATGCGGAAGTCACCCAATGCGGCGTCGCCTGAAATAAGACTTGCAACCAGGAGGCCGAACTTCCTCGAGCGGCCGGCCGGAGTGGCCGATCGGTTCTAGGCGCTACAGTCTGGAACCGCGCGACCGGTACGAACTGATGACCTCATAAGTTAAGTCCCTAGTGCTCAGAGCCATTTGAACCATTTGCCATTCTTCGAGCGGGACCTCTCGGCCATCAATGCCACACGATCATTTTTTCTTATGGGTGACTGGGCCAGACATTTCAGACCCACTGTAACTCAGAAGCGACACAAAAAGCACCAGGTGGTGGCATAAGGATCATAAGGATCGACAATGAAACCACCTCTGGCCTTGAGGGGAGGGTTACTATCTTTGGCCAGAAAAAAAGCACGTTCTTTTAGAATTTTTTTCTCGGGATATGTTAACGATATCAATGTCAGATTTAGTCAAAATATTTATTGATACTTCCTCTACAAACTGAAATTTTTTTGACCGGAAATGTCGAAGAGCAAAGGTTGAAGTGCCGTCGGAACAAACAAAATTTCGATGTAGACCTCCACGCGCGGTATGTCGCAGGTCAGCCGACTCGTCTGAAATCAAAATTGAGTTGACGTTAGCGAATTATATAAGATTCTTAAGAGTTATACCTAGCGTAAGTTATTTGGACCATAGAAACAAAATGGCGGCCATTTGAGAAAAATAGGGTTTCTTTCATCGATTTTTCGACTTCGTCAGCCAAGTAAAAATATTTGTAGTTGATGGATCGCACTAAAAGTCGTAGAGCTCCTAGACAATTTAGTTAGTTTCGTCGGAAACAAAGAATCATGCCAATCGGTTCAGTAGATTTGAAGTTACCACACAGTGCGACAAAAAGAAAGTCATATCGAGAAAAACGCCTTTCAGGATCTGACTACATATAAATGCAACATTATGCAACTTACGTTCAATCTGCTACTCCGAGTCCAAAAATTAGTCCTTCCTCTTCCTCATAGAGGGCGTTCTGTTCGATCTGCGCCATCCTGCACTGCTCCAGAGCCACTCGTACGGCCGGTGACAAGCGGTTTTCGGACGCTTGAATCCGGTGTCGTCCGAATTCATGGCGAACTGCGTCGAATAGAGTCCCAGGGTGACGTCCATCGTTGTCATGGTCTTCAGAATTGCTGAATACCTTTCGTTGAAGCTGTTAACTGTCATGAAAGTCGCAACCTCCACAGTCTTCGCGCCAGAATGCAAATGCTTGGGGGCTAGCTTCCAAACACACGCGTTCAAACTTCCATTTGAATTTTGTGTGTTTCCTCCCAAGCACCAGTAAAATAACTGGTGCGTCAAAAGGCCGGTTTCAGGCAGGTGCATTTTTTTGTTCAACCGCGAATAACAAACATTTACGTGCCGTATTCGGAAAAACAGTTTCAGAGGTGGATTCTAAACACTTTTATGGATCCAAAAATGCAATTAAAAAAAATCGATGTTTCGAACCAAACGATAGTAAACCTCCCCTTAAAGCTTTGACTCCCACATATTTCACATACATTTCTAGATCTCTTATATTTTCGTATGCGCCGAACAGGCGCTAGTTCAGCGACGTACCGCCACTCAGCTCTGTCGAAATAGGTGCCTGTCACACTGGCACCTACGAATCGGTGAATGGCTGTCTATTTACAGGGATAATATATTAAAGTGCCCAAGAAACGTGCGTAGGTGGCATCGATGGTGTCGCCGAACTGGGGAGTGTTAGAGGCACGTTTTGCCGTTTTACTCATACGCGTGTCAATGTCGCACCCCTCCATCATTACGTCAAAGGCGGGCACGGAGCAAAAATTTCGATCGCGCTGCACTGAAAAGTGGTAAGACCACATTCCGTGAGGTAGCACACCCAAGATGTGGACAGCCCAGGAGAAAGACAGCAAGGGTTGTCAAGAAGGTCGACCCGTTGCTCTAAGCACTGCGAAATGTGGTTTTCGACCGCGAAATGTGTGGGAATCAACTCCTCAAGGAAGGAGTCGTTTCGTTGGTGCCCCACTATACCGAAGTGTAAGACATTTTAGTGTCGCTTCTGAACGGCAGTGTGTCTGAAATGCTTTCCTCGGCGACACTAAAGGAAACAGCGTGATTTCAAAACTAGGCATTCTGTTTCTGGTGAAATTCGGTGTCGATGTCACATCATTAACCCACCTTACACCCAACTTGAACACCTGTGCTCACATTTGTCGACAGTATGCTGCTGGAAGCTTCGCCAAGCCCGAGGGGTATGTCGCACGGCGATATTCTTTTGCATCATAACAGAAGAAGGCTGTAGGCACAATTGAGCCAAATTTCAAACTTACGCTCCCCAATGGGAGGCAATTACGGGGTTTCCAAAAAAGTGACTCTTTAACTGTGTTGCGCAGTGTACGTTTTGCCCTACAACGTCTATCAGAAAATAACAGACAACCATTGTAATCAAAAATTAGTTCGACTCATAGTTCTACAAGAGGATTCTCTTCACATCTGCCGAAGTCGTGCTGCTATCATGTTCCTAGTTTTAACAAATTTTAATAGCACACCAAGACTATGGTTTGTTCAAATGCTGTCACAATCGTCTTCGAACTCTCTTAATTTCCTCTCAAAAGTTCCAGGAATTAACTCAAATGCGTAAGATAAATTTGCTAGGTGGGAGCTACACTTCCCCGACGACTCATAGTAGGGGATTTGTCGTATGTTTTCAAAACTCCAGAAGAGGTTGCTATTCTACGGTGTGAATCACTCATCATTCTTGTCAGTCAGGAGACCGGCATTGCGTTGAGGTTTCATGAAGTTACAACATGGGCACTAGGTGTTGTCAGCATGCATGAGCTGCTGATTCAGGTGTCGGACACGACGATTTCTGCTGGCTTATTGCTATGAAAGTGTCCTTCGCTGTATACTGCAGCGGACTGCTAACCATGGTCTAATAACTGTGGCGAAGGATCTCTTGCTTTGTTCCTTCTGTACACTATAAATAACTGCTCCATCTGTTCATTGTACTAGAAAAGAAAGCTCCACCTGTTCACTGCACCTGATCTACATCGAAAGCTCAGGGCGACTTGTCCAAAGACTAGGGTTGTTAGATTTCCAGAGAGAAAATCCTATCTTCCGGACTCTAAGGCACCTTACTTCTTAGTTAACATATTCGGCCAGGTGTCAAAACGTGACCACCTGGCACCAGACCTAATTAACTTAAGTCCTTAGTGTAATGAGATTAAGGTTGATGTTGAGATCAATCCTATTGTTGAAATTATTACTGTTATAGGAAGAATAATTCTTGATTTTTGAGACTTTATCTTTATAGATCATGTATTTTCTGTGTATGACATAATTAGGGCTGAGAATCTAATATGTATATAATAATAAGGTGTAATTGTAGTTAATACAACCATAATGGTTATAATAGTTGTTATGTTGTTTTTTATTAATGATTGTATTACAATTCATTTTGGTAGAAATCCAAGAAACGGTGGTAAACCACCCAGGGATAGGAGAGATAGAAATATTATGAATTTAATTTAAGTTTTTATATTTCTGGTCGAATAAATTTGGTTTATAAAAAATAGGTTTATTTGCTTAAACAATAAAACCATGATTAATCTTAATAGTGAGTAAATAATAAAATATAGTTCACATACGTTTTCTCTGACTGTTAGGGATCTAATTATTCACCCTAAATGTCTAATTGCAGAATATGCTAGAAGTTGGCGTAAAGATGTTTTTGATTTAAAACCCCTATTGCCCCAATAATAATTCTTAGAATGATAATTGTTCAAATGAAAGTTGTCAGTTGAATACAATAAGATAATACCATTATTGGGGCAATTTTTTGTCATATTATTAGTGTTAAACAGTTATTTCATCTTGAAGCTCCTATTACTTCTGGAAATCAGAAATGAAAAGGTGCAGCCCCAATCTTTAATAATAATCTAAATCTGATTATTATTGATGGAATAAATTATGTTTCTCACCCTATTGGATACTTTATTTGAATCAGCAAAATTGAAAATAATAGTATTGTCGATGCTATTGCTTGGACAATAAAATATTTAATTGACGACTCATTTATTATTATATTTTTATTTCTTGTTAGGAGCAGAGTAAATGAAAGTAAGTTGATATCAAGTCCTATTCAAACTCCGAATCAGGAGTTTGATGACATGGACAGGATCGTTCCTATCATTAATGTTGATAGGAAGAGAAGTTTTGTAGAGTTGTTGGTCATTAAAAAGGAGAGGATTGATACCTCTATAAATGGGGTATGAACCCATTAGCTTGTTTAGCTTACCTTTTTTCATTAAGATGTATGATGCACGTTAGTTTTTGATACTAAAGGAGATAGTTTAATTCTGTCTTATGTAATTTTTAATTAAGGTAATTTTTATTTACTTGATTTACCCTATCAAGGTAACCCTTTAATCAGAGACTTCATTTATATTTAATATATAAATTAAATTTTTTTTAAATTTGTATATGTATTATTTTGGTTATTTTTAATTAATTTATCTCGATTCATACAGTTTGAATATATATATATATATATATATATATATATATATATATATATATAATAAATAATTTATATTAATATATTACATTTAATTAAATTTAAATACCTATAATGTTATTTTATTATTATTAAAAGATTATTTTAATACATTTATTTATCTAGGATTATAGCTACTTATGTTTTTAGCTTAAAATAGGTTATTATATTATAAAGTATATAATAATATGTAATTTAATATTGAATATTATTATAATTGGATATAATAAATAGAATTAATAATATTAAATATAAATTATTATATTAATATAAATAATTATACTAATTACAATAATATAATTACATAATTATCTATAATTAGATTATTTAACTAATAAATAATTAAGTTAATTTAACATAAACTTAATTTTATATTAATAACATATTACATTAAATTACATAATTGTATAAAATATATTTATTATATTATTTAATCTTTCTTTATTATTAGTGAAAAGAAAGATTAAATCACAAAGAACATAATACATTTATCGGTATACAAGTTCCATATTAATCTTTATTTATATACAATAGAGAAGTTGTGGTCATGCGTGGGCGCGTTTCTTTTTTTTTTGTTAGCGTTTATGATTTTTTTCTTTTTTTTTCCTTTAAATATTTGAATATTTTATTTTTTCTTAATTTTATAAATTTTCAAATTTCTTATTTTTGTTTCCAAAAGTTTTATTCTTGCTTGTTTATTCACTTTTTCTTTGTATTATATGTAAGTTTCGTTAAACTAAATGTTCTTTTTGCAGTAATTTGATTTAATTATCAAGTGATTTTGGATTTAACAATTGATTTAGTATCGGCATAATTCGTGCCAGCAACCGCGGTTATATGATTGATACAAGTGAATATTATTGGTTAAAACAGTTGTTTATACTTTTAGGGTTAAAATATAAATTTGTAAGGTGAAATGTTAAAATTTATTTGTGGCTCTTTTTATGAATCTGTGAAATTTAAATAATAAACTAGTATGAGATACCATATTACTTTAAATGTTAATTATATTTACCAGGGTACTATTAGTTAAGGTCTTTAAACCCAAAGAATTTGGTGGTATCTCATTCCATTCAGAGTAACCTACCCAGTGATCGATAATACATGATTTACACTACTTAATTTATTTGTTTGTATATATCCATTATCAGAGAATCTTTTTAGAGTTATAATTCTCAAGATTTATAATTATAAAATATTTCAGGTCAAGGTGCAGCTTATAATTAAGAGGAGGTGGGTTGCAATAGATTTTTGTTTATAACGGATTTGATGGTGAAATACTTTGAATGAAGGTGGATTTGATAGTAATTTAATTTATTTAATTTAACTGATATTGGCTCTGAGGTGTGTACACATCGCCCGTCGATCTCATTACTGATTATTCTATTTTATTATTTTAAGGTAGCTTCAATTTAGATGAGATAAGTCGTAACATAGTAGATGTACTGGAAAGTGTATCTAGGAAGAGTTTCAGACATAACTTATTAGTAAAGTGTTTCACTTACACTGAAAATTTTTCTGTGCAAATCAGGATATCTTGATTATTTATTTTATTATATTTATTTTTTGTTTATTGTATTATTTAATATAAATAATTTTGTCGAATTTTGTCTTAGTATATTTTGTAGAATTGATTTTTTAGATTATAGTTTATTGCTAATGTAAGTGTTTTATGAAATATTATTTTAAATTTTTAAAAGTAGATTTTATTTATTGTACCTTTTGTATCAGGGTTTATCAAAATTTTGGTATTTACTTTACTTGTCTCAATTTGGGTTGATTTATAAATAATTTATAGTTAATGTATCATAATTATTATTAAATTATTTATAGAAATGAGATGTTAATCGTTTCCCAAGATATCTAGTTTCTTAAGAAAAAATTTAATTTTTTGAAGTTAATTGTTTTTATTTAATTTTTTAAGTATAAATATTAACTTATTTATTCTTTAAGGGATAAGCTTTGAAGTTAATGACCTATAATTTGTTTTATAAAATGTAATAGTAAGCTTTAAACCAGCTAGGTTTTTTATTAAGATTATTAATTTAATTTTAAAATTTTTGTAATAATGATAGAATTAGTATATTTATTTGTATATAATTTTTACCTTGAAAATTTATTATAAGGAACTAGGCAAAACTGATTTCCGCCTGTTCATCAAAAACTTGTGCTCTTGAAAATATTTTAAGGTCTGGCCTGCTCACTTAGCGAATTTTTAAAGAGCCACGGTATTTTGACTGTGCAAAGGTAGCATAATCATTAGTCTCTTAATTAGTAGCTGGAATGAATGGCTTGACGAGAAATCAACTGTCTCTTAATAAATTTTTGAATTTAACTTTTGGGTCAAAAGGCTTAAATTCTTCTTTAGGACGAGAAGACCCTATAGAGCTTAACATTTTACTTTTATATAGTTTTTTGTTTGTCTTTCTATATTTAATGATGATGTTTTGTTGGGGTGACATGAATAATAAATAAACTCTTCATTATTATATCATTTATTTATGTTTGTTGTTTTGATCCATAATTTATGATCATAAGATTAAGTTACCTTAGGGATAACAGTGTAATTGTTTTTGAGAGCTCATATCGACAAAGCAGATTGCGACCTCGATGTTGGATTAAGAAAAATTTTGGGTGCAGGAGCCCAGTAATTAGGTCTGTTCGACCTTTAAATTCTTACATGATCTGAGTTCAGACCGGCGTGAGCCAGGTCGGTTTCTATCCTAAGATTATTAATTCATATTAGTACGAAAGGACCATATGGTTGAAATATTTTTTATTATATTGATTAATATCAATTAGATTACTATTTTGACAGATTAATGTGTTGAATTTAGAATTCATTTATGTAGATTTTTTCTACAAATAGTATTGATACTTTATATTTTATTTATGTTTATTTTGAATTTTCTTTCATTAGTTATTTGTTTTTTAATTAGTGTTGCTTTTTTAACTTTATTAGAGCGCAAGGTTTTAGGTTATATCCAAATTTGAAAGGATCCAAATAAAGTAGGATTTGTAGGAATTTCTCAACCCTTTAGTGATGCTATTAAGTTAATTTGTAAGGAGCAGCCAATTCCTATAATATCTAATTATTTACTTTATTATTTTTCTCCTGTTTTCATTTAATAATTTCCTTGGCTGTTTGAGTAATTTTCCCTTACTTAACTTATATGTGTTCTTTTTCTTATGGATTTTTGTTTTTTATGTTGTACTAGATTAGGTGTTTATACCGTTATAATTGCTGCTTGATCTTCTAATTCAAATTATTCTTTATTAGGTTCTCTTCGGTCTGTTGCTCAAACAATTTCATATGAAGTTAGTTAGGCTTTAATTTTATTATCTTTATTATTTTAATTGGTAGTTTCACATGTTTGATTTTATAAATTACCAGCTTTATGTTGATTTATTATTATTTATTTTCCTTTAGCTTTAGCTTGTTTTGCTTCTTGTTTAGCTGAGACTAACCGTACTCCTTTTGACTTTGCCGAGGGTGAATCTGAATTAGTTTCAGGTTTTAATATTGAATATGGTGCTGGAGGGTTTGCTTTAATTTTTTTAGCTGAGTATACTAGAATTGTATTTATAAGAATATTATTAGCTTTAATTTTTTTAGGTGGTGATTTTTATTGTTTTATATTTTTTATTAAGCTTGCTGTTACATTCTTTGGTTTTATTTGAGTCCGTGGTACATTGCCACGTTTTAGTTATGATAAGTTAATGTACTTAGCTTGAAAAAGTTTTTTACCTCTATCTTTGAATTTTTTTATTTTCTTTGTTGGTTTAAAGATTTTATTTATCTCATTTGTTTAGTAAAACTTTTTAAGAAAAGTTAATAGAAGAGTTAAACTTCTAGTTTTATGTTTTCAAAACATATGCTTTTCCTAAGCTAATTAACTTATTATTCCTTAATTAGTTTATCTCATGCGTTTGCAACATGAACATTAATTAAGAAGTATGTAAAGTAGACAATTGTTAAGATTTGTCCTGTTATAAGGTTCTTCAATAGGTCGTTTACCAATTCATGTTAATAAGCATACAACAACTACTATGATTCAGAATATAATCTGATTAAGAAGACAGAATTGAATACCTCAGAATGGTGTTTTATTATAAAATGGTAAAATTATTAAGATTCTAATTGATAGGAATAATGCAATAACACCTCCTAGCTTATTAGGAATTGATCGTAAAACTGCATATGCAAATAAGAAATATCATTCTGGTTGAATATGAACTGGGGTTACTAATGGGTTAGCAGGCACAAAATTATCTGGATCTCCTAGGAGGTAAGGATTAATCACGCACAGTATGATTAATAATGATGTTATTAATACAAATGTAATAGAATCCTTGAAAGTAAAGTATGGGTGAAATGGAAATTTTTCGATATCTCCATTTAGGCCTAAGGGATTATTAGACCCTGTTTGGTTAAGAAAGAATAAATGAATTGCTGCCATTGCAGCAATAATAAATAGTAATACAAAATGGAATGTAAAAAAATCGATTTAATGTTGCATTATCAACAGCAAGCCCTCCCCACACACATTGAACTAAACCTGTTCCTAAATAGGGAATTGCTGATAATAAATTAGTAATAACTGTCGCACCTCAAAATGATATTTGACCTGAAGGTAAAACGTATCCTATAAATGCAGTTGCTATAACTAAGAATAGAATTACTGTTCCAATTATTCAGGTGTGTATGTATATGTAAGATCCATTGTAAATTCCTCGTCCTACATGCAAATAAATACAAATAAAAAATATAGAAGCTCCATTTGCATGTAAGGTTCGAATAATTCAACCATTATTTACATCTCGGCATATGTGTACTACACTACTAAATGCTATTTCAATATTTCATGTATAATGTATAGCTAAAAATAGTCCAGTTACAATTTGAATTACCAAACATAACCCTAGTAGGGACCCAAAATTTCATCAAAATGAAATATTTGTTTGTGCGGTAAATCAACAGAAGAGTTATTAATGATTGTAATTAAAGGATGTCTTAATCATAAGGGTTTATTCATTAGTAAATTATCTTATTTTACGAATAGGCCCCTGGTTAATATTAGTGATTTTAACAACTGCTAATAGTGCTAAAAATAAATAAATAATTATTGTTATTGTGATAATGAATGTTGGTCTATTATATAGTTTTTCTAAGGATATTGTTATTTCTTGATAATTGATTGAATTATCGATATTTATAGTTTCAGTATTCTTGAAAAAGTCTATAAATATTGTTATATCTTAGATAACTAATGTTGATATGATAAATACCCATATTGTTTAGGTAATAATTATGGTAATTGATTTAGGTTGAAATATTTCGTTTGATGCAATTCTCGTAATATAAATAAATAGAACTAATATACCACCTAAAAACGTTAAAAATAAAATATATGATAATCAATATCATTCCATTATTGTTCCTGTTATTAATCCAACTAGAAAAGTTTGTAGGATAATGAAAAGCATTATTGATATTGGACGTCTTAATTTAATAAAATTAATATTCATTACGTTTGATAGTGATATTATTATTATTTTGATCATTTATTTAAAATATCGGTTTTGAAGATCGATGATGGAAGCTTTTTCACCTCTGAAGTTTTAAAGGTGGGGGCTGGACTTATTTCCGGTTTACAAGACCGGCGTTTTTTTTAAACTATTAAAACTAATGTTTATATTCTCTGTCTTTACTTCTTTATTGGTTTATTTTGCTGGTGTTTATGTTTTTTCTTCTAAATGTAAGCATTTATTAATGGTTCTTTTGAGATTAGAATATATTGTTGTTTCTTTATTTATATTAATTATTGTTTTTCTTATTGAGTTTGATTATGATTATTTTTTTCCTGTTATTTTTTTGTTTTTTTCTGTTTGTGAAGGTGCTTTACGTCTTTCTATTTTAGTTTCAATAATTCGTTCTCATGGTAATGATTTTTTAAATTATTTTGGTTTATTCTTATATTAAAGTATTTATTTATAACTATTTTTTTGATCCCTCTCTGTTTGGTTAATAATTGTTGATGGTTGGTTCATTCTTTAATGTTTCTGTCTTGTTTTGTTTTTATAATTTGTGTTTATTCATATGCAGATTTGAATATAATTAGATATTATTTTGATATTGATTATTTTTCTTTTAGTTTGATTTTGCTTAGTTTTTGAATTTGTTCTATAATAATTACTTCTAGAGTTTCAGTTTATTTAAGTTCTTATCATTCTAATTTTTTTGCCTTTATGGTCTTAATTTTAATGATTATGCTTTATTGTTCTTTTGCTTGATTGAGTCTTCTTTCTTTTTATATTTTTTTTGAGGCTAGATTTGTTCCTACTTTCCTTTTGATTTTAAGGTTGAGGTTATCAACCTGAACATTTACAGGCTGGTGTTTATTTAATTTTTTATACTTTGGTTGCTAGATTACCTTTATTATTAGTTTTATTTAGGGTTTATGATTTTTCTAATACTTTATATTTTTCTTTATTGGTTGATTTTGGATCTTATTTTTTATATTTTATGTATTTATAATTCTTGCTTTTTTAGATAAGATGCCAATATTTTTGGTTCATTTATGGCTTCCTAGGGCTCATGTTGAGGCCCCTATTTCAGGTAGAATGATCCTTGCTGGTGTTTTATTAAAGTTAGGTGGTTATGGTATTTTTCGTGTTATGAAGGTTATTTCTTATCTGGGTTTAAAGTTTAATTATTTTTATTTATCTTTAGGTTTATCTGGTGGGGTTATTGTTAGATTTATTTGTTTTCATCAGGTTGATTTAAAGTCTTTAATTGCATATTCTTCTGTTGCTCATATATGAATAGTGATTGGAGGATTAATAACCATGAATTGGTGAGGTTGTGTAGGTTCTCTTTCTTTAATGGTTGGTCATAGTTTACGTTCTTCTGGGTTATTTTGTTTATATAATATTATTTATGAACGTTTAGGTAGACGAAGATTATTGATTAACAAGGGTATAATTAATTTGATACCAAGAATGGCTTTATGATGTTTCCTTTTGAGATCATCTAATATAGCTGCTCCTCCTTCTCTAAATTTGGTAGGTGAACTTAGATTATTAAATAGAATTATGTCTTGATCTTCTTTTAAATTTTTTGCTTTAATTTTTTTGTCTTTTTTTAAAGCTGTTTATACTTTATATATGTATTCTTATTCTCAGCATGGTAATTATTATTCTGGTGTTTATACTTGTTCTCTTGGTTATTTTCGTGAATATCATCTTTTACTTTTACATTGATTGCCTTTAAACATTCTTTGTTTAAAGGGTGAATATTTTTTTGTTTAGGTTGCTTAAGTATTTTAATAAAAAATATTGTTTAGTGGAATCAATGATATGAATTTTTTCATCTTAGGCCATGAATTTATTTTCTATTTGCTCTTTCAGTTTTTTTCTTAATTTTTTTCTAGAACTATAATTTTTATTTTGGGTATCTATTATTTAATATTTGATTATAGAGTTTTTGTTGAATGGGAACTTTTTAATTTAAATGGTTCTGTGGTTGTTATGACTTTAATTTTGGATTGAATGTCTCTTATTTTTATGTCTTTTGTTATATATATTTCTTCTTTGGTTATTTATTATAGAGAGGATTATATATTGGGAGAAAAGAATATAAATCGTATTATTATTATTGTTTTAATATTTATTCTTTTTACAGGTTTTTTAATTATTAGCCCTAATTTGATTAGAATTTTGTTAGGATGGGATGGTTTGGGTTTAGTTTCTTATTGTTTAGTTATTTACTACCAAAATGTGAAATCTTATACTGCAGGTATGTTAACTGCACTTTCTAATCATATTGGTGATGTTGCTATTTTAATTTCTATTGCTTGAATATTGAATTTTGGTGGTTGAAATTACATTTATTATTATGATTTTATTTCTAATTCTTTTGAAATAAAGCTTATTACTACATCAATTGTTTTAGCAGCTATAACTAAAAGAGCTCAAATTCCTTTTTCTTCTTGACTTCCTGCTGCTATGGCTGCTCCTACTCCTGTTTCTGCTTTAGTTCATTCTTCTACTCTTGTTACTGCTGGGGTTTATTTATTAATTCGTTTCAGACCAATATTAGATACTTGTAATTGTGGTTGATTTTTACTTTTAATTGGTTGTATGACTATATTTATGGCTGGGTTGGGGGCTAATTTTGAATTTGATTTGAAGAAGATTATTGCTCTTTCTACTTTAAGACAACTTGGTTTAATATTAAGAATTTTGGCTATAGGTTATCCAAAACTTGCATTTTTTCATTTATTAGCTCATGCTTTATTTAAGGCATTATTGTTTATGTGTGCAGGTTCAATAATTCATAATTTAAAGGATTCTCAGGATATTCGTTTTATAGGTTCAATTGTTAATTTTATACCTTTAACTTCAGTTTGTTTTAATGTTTCTAGTTTGTCTTTGTGTGGTATGCCTTTTTTAGCAGGGTTTTATTCAAAGGATTTAATTCTTGAAATGGTTTGTTTAAGATGAATTAATTGTTTAATTTTTTTCTTTATTTCTGTTCTACTGGTTTAACTGCTTCTTATTCTTTTTGTCTTTTTTATTATTCAATATCTGGTGATAATAATTTTTATTCTAGATTTTCTTTTGATGATAAGGGTTATTATGCACCAAGAATGGATGATACACCTTCTAAGTGGAGTGAGAAAATAGCTAGGTCTACAGATGCACCCCCGTGTGCGATAGCTCCTGCTAGAGGGGGGTAAACTGTTCATCCTGTACCAGCACCATTATCTACTATAGAAGATGTGAGAAGAAGGGTTAATGAAGGTGGTAGTAATCAAAAACTTATATTATTTATTCGTGGGAATGCTATATCTGGTGCACCAATTATTAATGGTACAAGTCAATTACCAAATCCACCGATTATAATAGGTATTACTATAAAGAAAATTATTACAAATGCGTGGGCTGTAATAATAATAACATTATAAATTTGGTCATCTCCAATTAGAGATCCTGGTTGACCAAGTTCAGCACGAATAAATATTCTTATTGATGTTCCTACTATTCCTGCTCACGCTCCAAATAGGAAGTATAAAGTACCAATATTCTTATGGTTTGTTGAGAATAATCATTTTTGCGGTAAGATGGCTGAATTTTAGGTGGTAGACTGTAAATCTACTTATGAGATGAGATGTTTTCTCTCTTACCATGTTTTAGGTCTTATATTCAGTTATGATTCTAGACTGCAATTCTAGAGGTGTAAAATTTTACTAAGGCCTAAAAGATTATTCTTTTAATTATAACTTTGAAGGTTATTAGTTTAATTAACTTAAGTCCTTAGTATAATGAGATTAAGGCTGATGTTGAGATCAATCCTATTGTTGAAATTATTACTGTTATAGGAAGAATAATTCATGATTTTTGAGACTTTATCTTTATGTCATAGTCCGACATGGGTCATAACATACTTCTTGTGAATCTGATTACTGATTTGGAGATTCTTCAGGTGTTTTACATAGTCTCTCTCCTGCACTTCAGTGCAGCGCACAAAATGTTCATACAACCATGTGAAACTGTCAGAAGAGACCTTCTGTGACGCTTTTTTTTCAACTCGCTTGTCACACAGGCTTGACTGTCATAATGTCGTCGAAACGTTGACCATTCACTTGAATTTCTGGACTTTATTGTTTTGCGGTAGATTCGTATTGTTTACGTGAAGTCTCGTCACCTGTGATGATTTTTTCCACAAAATGATAGTCCGCATTTTGCATTTCAGTCAAATTGCGGTGTCCACGCGTCGTTTTTGTTTTGGATTCGAGGTGTATAGCAGAAACTGTGTACACAATTTTCTCTGCCGGAGAATGTCTTGAGACCGGATGTGTTGGCTCACAAAGGATGTCTGGTTAGGTGAAATAAATGCGTAAATAATAGGTAACAGCTGAAATAAATACGTAAATAAATAAATAAATAGCTCCATTCATCTTATTTAAATTCAATTGGTAGAGATCCCAAAGACACTGTTAGCTGCTGTCTCCTTTCATACGTGGTGCATGCTTGCACCCCATAAATAAATACTGGCTCTTTTTTCACATGTGGTACCACGAGTGACAATAAAGGTTAGCCGGCCGGGGTGGCCGAGCGGTTCTAGGCCTACAGTCTGGAACCACGTGACCACTACGGTCGCAGATTCGAATCCTTCCTCGGGCATGGATGTGTGTGATGTCCTTAGGTTGGTTAGGTTTAAGTAGTTCTAAGTTCTAGGGGACTGATGACCTCAGAACTTAGGTCCCATAGTGCTCAGAGCCATTTGAACCAATAAAGGTTAGTGTCAGGTCTGTACTCATTATCAGACAGCCATCTCGTTAAAGTGACAGTTTTCGAAAAGCAGGAAACCCAGGATTAAGTCCTAAGATTGCCCAGATTTTCATTACTGGAAAAAAGCTTCCAGACTTAGTGTGGAAGCTTCAAAAAGTGTAAGTAAATGGCAATTTTTTTAAAACAATAACGCGATTTGTAGCAATAAATCTTTTTCATGCGTTGTTTTGATAAAGCCACAAAAGGAAGGCCATGCAACATCATTACCTTTCTTGCCTCTTGATATCGATGAGTAGACACCAGCCTGTACGGGGTCTCAGGCATGAAGGCGAAACAGAACCAGAAGATGGCCACAGGAGCGACGTTCACGTACAGGACAACGTAATAGGGCAGGAAAGCGCCGATGATGTAAGCGAACAGGATGCCGCTGTTGCACATCAGGGGCAGCATGCAGCCCACGCTGCCCCGCACCTCGTCGCTGGCCATCTCGCTGACGTACAGTGTTGTCACCATCAGACAGCCAGCACACTGCACACCAGCCAGCACCCTGCAAGCCGAGGAGGGCCGGGACATGCGACACACAGGCTATACTCTAACAGTTCCACCACTTACAAAGTAGGTTAGAAATCAAATTAATAATGTTGCTCACGCAGCATATGTTCACTTTATCGGGCAACAACAAAGTTACAGACTGTGGATGGTATCGTCAGAATGGAAATACTGAAGTCACTGTAAAAAGCCATTAATTTTCGCACTTATTTTGAATGGATTCCCACGTAGATTTCGTCGAAGTTGTTATGGGCCATCTTGTTGATTCTAGGGTGATTCCACTCTGACTGCTAGAAGGTCGAGATCTGTACTTTAGCAATATTTGAAGACCTAACAAATGCGTTTTTCAGCAAATTCTTAATGATCAAACAATCCCAGATCAGAATAATGGTATGGTAGAAATAATTTTTGACTTGGTGTTCACGATCCACATTCTTATTAAACTTCATGTAAATTCACATATACTTCTTCTTAATTGCCACATCACCAAGAAAACAGTTTTGTATCAATCTTCATATATTTAATTTCCACTTTAACCAAACACAAGACTTAACTTCTGCAAAGTAAAACAAAGACTGCCCTGTGCGCATTCGCGCCAAAACGGTTACAAGTAAGTCAAAGATTATGACAGTCTCACAGAAATAAATACACACAAGAACCATATCACTATAATATATCGATACATCGGAGTACCTATACATTAATAAAAGCAAATGTGAATATTGTCACAAGAATATGTCTGATACTTCGCAGAAAAGTAGTACGATATTACTGGTATCGAGAACTGGGGTAGGAGTGCCGTAATGGTCACTGTTAAATGCAGACGAGAGAGCAGATAGGTAGAAAGAATACATTGAAAGCCTCTATGAGGGTGAAGATTTGTCTGATGTGATAGAAGAAGAAACAGGAGTCGATTTAGAAGAGATAGGGGATCCAGTATTAGAATCGGAATTTAAAAGAGCTTTGGAAGACTTACCGTCAAATAAGGCAGAAGGGGTAGATAACATTTCATCAGAATTTCTAAAATCATTGGGGGAAGTGGCAACAAAACGACTATCCACGTTGGTGTGTAGAATATATGAGTCTGGCGATATACCTTCTGACTTTCGGAAAAGCATCATCCACACAATTCCGAAGACGGCAAGAGCTGAGAAGTGCGAGAATTATCGCACAATCAGCTTAACAGCTCATGCATCGAAGCTGCTTACAAGACTAATATACAGAAGAATGGAAAAGAAAATTGAGAATGCGCTAGGTGACGATCAGTTTGGCTTTAGGAAAAGTAAAGGGACGAGAGAGGCAATTCTGACATTACGGCTAATAATGGAAGCAAGGCTAAAGAAAAATCAAGACACTTTCATAGGATTTGTCGACCTGGAAAAAGCGTTCGACAATATAAAATGGTGCAAGCTGTTCGAGATTCTGAAAAAAGTGGGGGTAAGCTATAGGGAGAGACGGGTCATGTACAATATGTACAACAACCAAGAGGGAATAATAAGAGTGGACGATCAAGAATGAAGTGCTCGTATTAAGAAGGGTGTAAGACAAGGCTGTAGCCTTTCACCCCTACTCTTCAATCTGTACATCGAGGAAGCAATGATGGAAATAAAAGAGAGGTTCAGGAGTGGAATTAAAATACAAGGTGAAAGGATATCAATGATACGATTCGCTGATGACATTGCTATCCTGAGTGAAAGTGAAGAAGAATTAAATGATGTGCTGAACGGAATGAACAGTCTGATGAGTACACAGTATGGTTTGAGAGTAAATCGGAGAAAGACGAAGGTAATCAGAAGTAGTAGAAATGAGAACAGCGAAAAACTTAACATCAGGATTGATGGTCACGAAGTCAATGAAGTTAAGGAATTCTTCTACCTAGGCAGTAAAATAACTAATGACGGACGTAGCAAGGAGGACATCAAAAGCAGACTCGCTATGGCAAAAAAGGCATTTCTGGCCAAGAGACGTCTACTAATATCAAATACCGGCCTTAATTTGAGGAAGAAATTTCTGAGGATGTACGTCTGGAGTACAGCATTGTACGGTAGTGAAACATGGACTGTGGGAAAACCGGAACAGAAGAGAATCGAAGCATTTGAGATGTGGTGCTATAGACGAATGTTGAAAATTAGGTGGACTGATAAGGTAAGGAATGAGGAGGTTCTATGCAGAATCGGAGAGGAAAGGAATATGTGGAAAACACTGATAAGGAGAAGGGACAGGATGTTAAGACATCTGCTAAGACATGAGGAAATGACTTCCATGGTACTAGAGGGAGCTGTAGAGGGCAAAAATTGTAGAGGAAGACAGAGATTGGAGTACGTCAAGCAAATAATTGAGGACGTAGGTTGCAAGTGCTACTCTGAGATGAAGAGGTTAGCACAGGAAAGGAATTCGTGGCGGGCCGCATCAAACCAGTCAGTAGACTGATAACAAGAAAAAAAAAAATAAACAACCGTTACAATAATGACACATACAACCAATTACTTGACACTTTACGAGATAGAATCAATAAGAAAAGTTAAGATAATGTGTTTAATGTCACTGTAATTCCGAACTAAATATACGTGCAGTCTACTCTGGTCCCTTTGTTGAGAACCTAGATGGGAGAAATCAGCTTTGAGGCAAGTAAAGGGACAGTGTAGTTCCTGGCTCAGGCAGTCTGCAAGGTCAAGGTCACTCCTCCCCACCTTCTTCCCTGCTCGCCTTCTCTTCCCCACTTTTCTAGACCAACTGGATGAGTTACAAATGCTCAGAAAGTCAAAACTGCCCATCTCACAGACGTTGTATGGCCACGCTTGACACCACTAGACTCGTGTCTCCGATGTGAAACCATGTCACCGGCCGGAGTGCCTGTACGGTCCTAGGCGCTACAGTCTGGAGCCGCGCGACCGCTACGGTCGCAGGTTCGAATCTTGCCTCGGGCATGGATGTGTGTGATGTTCTTAGGTTAGTTAGGTTTAATTAGTTCTAACTTCTAGGTGACTGATGACCTCAGAAATTAAATCGCATAGTGTTCAGAGCCATTTTTTGAAACCATGTCAGCCACAGTGAGCGCCAGATGCCCCTGCAGGAATGTAACACCTTGGATGAAGGCTGTAGTCCATCCACCCCTAAGCAAGATGGCGAGTTTTTTTGCCTCTCTACATCGAAGCAGATTTTTATAGGCCATGATAAGGCACATGTCTTATTGCCAGAGCATTGCCTCCATCTAATATTGTAAGGAAAAAAATGGTTCAAATGGCTCTGAGCACTATGCGACTTAACATCTGTGGTCATCAGTCCCCTAGAACTTAGAACTATTTAAACCTAACTAACCTAAGGCCATCACACACATCCATGCCCGAGGCAGGATTCGAACCTGGGACCGTAACGGTCACGCGGTTCCAGACTGAAGCGCCTAGAACCACACAGCCACACCAGCCGGCTATTGTAAGGAAATCACAACAGGTAGGACTGGTGATTCCTCAAATAGAAGGACCTGACTGAACTGTGTTTTATTGCCAGAAAACTTCCGATGTGTGGAGAACCTATAGTACTGTATGGTATCCCCGTCACATAATACACTACTGGCCATTAAAACTGTTACACCACGAAGATATGCTACAGACGCGAAATTTAACAGAGAGGAAGAAGATGCTGTGATATGCAAATGATTAGGTTTCAGAGCATTCACGCAAGGTTGGCGTCGGTGGCGATACCTACTACGTGCTGACATGACGAAAGTTTCCAACCGATTTCTCATACACAAACAGCAGTTGACCGACGTTGCCTGGTGAAACGTTGTCGTGATTCCTCGAGTAAGGAGGAGAAATGCGTACCATCACGTTTCCGGCTTAGATAAATGTCGGATTGTAGCCTATCACGATTGCGGTTTATCGTATCGCGACATTGCTGCCCGCATTGGACGAGATCCAACGACTGTTAGCAGAATATGGAATCAGTGGGTTCAGGAGGGTAATACAGAACGCCATGCTGGGTCCCAACGGTCTCGTATCACTATCAGTCGAGATGACAGGCATCTTATCTGCATGGCTGTAACGGATAGTATAGCCACGTCTCGATCCCTGAGTCAACAGATGGGGACTTCGCAAGACAACAACCATCTGCACTAACAGTTCGACGACGTTTGCAGCAGCATGGACTATCAGCTCGGAGACCATGGCTGCGGTTACCCTTGAAGCTGCATCACAGACAGGAGCCCCTGCGATAGTGCACTCAACGACGGACCTGGGTGCACGAATGGCAAAACGTAATTTTTTCGGATGAATCCAGTTTCTGTTTACAGTATCATGATGGTCTCATCCGTGTTTGGCGACATCGCGGTGAACGCACATTGGAAGTGTGTATTCGTCATCGCCATACTGACGTATCACATGGTGTGATGGTATGGGGTACCACTGGTTACACATTTCGGTCACCTCTTGTTCGCACTGATGGCACTTTGAACAGTGGACGTTACATTTCAGATGTGTTAAGACCCGTGGCTCTACCCTTCATTCGATCACTGTGAAACCCTACATTTCAGCAGGATAATGCACGACCGCATGTTGCAGGTCCTATATGGGCCTTTCTGGATACAGAAAATGTTCAACTGCTGCCCTGGCCAGCACATTCTCCAGATCTCTCACCAATTGAAAACGTCAGCTGTACCTGTACATGCCATACAAGCTCTGTTGGACTCAATGCCCAGGTGTATCAAGGCCGTTATTATGGCCAGAGGTGGTTGTTCTGGGTACTGATTTCTCAGGATCTATGCACCCAAATTTGCTGAAAATGTAATCACATATCAGTTCTAGTATAATATATTTGTCCAATGAATACCCGCTTATCATCTCCATTTCTTCTTCATGTAGCAATTTTAATGGCCAGTAGTGGATTCTGTTTTATGAGGTATCTCGCCTTGCCACTTCAGAAAGTGATTTCTGTCATGATGGAACACCCTCGTTTGATTACACAGAAAATTGTCCCAACCTACAACCTGTTGCTGGTTATGCAGACTGATATCACAATGACGAAAATAAATTCCTAATAACTACAATGATTTCTTATGGGAGGACATAACTGATTTACCTTTCAACCCTGACATAAGCTATACCTACACTCCCTATACTGTTTACAATAGGTAACATTGTATATATGTGGTTCAAATGACTCTGAGCACTATGGGACTTAACATCTGAGGTCATCAATCCCCTAGAACGTAGAACTACTTAAACCTAACTAACCTAAGGACATCACGTACATCCATGCCCGAGGCAGGGTTCGAACCTGCGACCGTGGCGGTAACGCGGTTCCAGACTGAAGCGCCTAGAACCGCTCGGCCAAAGCGGCCGGCTGTATATATGTGCTTTTCCCATATGATGATACAGTTTTTATGAGGATTATACTAAAAAAAATCATATACATAACACCCGCATACCATCTTACGACATTTGGTGTAGAGTACAGCAGTCATTTAAGCTATGTTTCTGCTCCAGTTGTGTGGTAAATAATTTCTGCTCCTATCAGCTGCTCATAGTGTCCTGTGTTATCGACATTGGACGTACACACTTATTATAAGCATCTGAACATCTACTGGTGTACATTAATATGGGGTGAGTTTACTGCTCGAAATGAAGATGGTGTTCTGCTATATTCACTTGGGAAGAATCATTGTTGGTAAATCTTTTTAGTAACAATAATTGCTCATTGTGGTCATTTCACAAGACGTACGTGGAAGTTATGTTACGCAGGGAGTAGCTATCTGAAGTGAAACAGTGTTCATCCAGTGATAAGCGACATGTGTCTTGTACCAATGGCCAATAGAGTTTGTTGTCTAGCGTCTCCATAACAATTGTGCACTGTTTTGCACTGGGTCTATTCATACTCTGCAACCACAGGGGATGTATCGTAACTGTATTATCGATTTTCTTTTCAATCCTGCTTCTATATACTGACAATACACTTTTTTCCTTAAGACCTATGGCAAAGCAATATGCATGATGCCCAGTATACCGGATTTAGATACAATATAACCATACTTTGTAAACGAATGCAAATGTGAATGGATCTTTCTAAAATTGCTGTATTCTTTGCTGTAGTAAGTATCCATGGATCCATTGATTTCTGTGATGCAGACTTTAAAATTTCGTGCAATGTTTCACTTAACTTGGTGCAGCGCAGTAAGTATGACGTGTAACGGAAAGAAGTTCACTTCTATATTAGGTGAATACATCAGAATGTAAGATATGAGAGAGTCGATACTATCACCTAATCGTTTTCGAATCATCAGATGATAAATATTTCATATAGACCAGAAAGCCGCCTCGCCGCACGAGCACCAATACTTAGCGAGGAGTACAGCCATAGCAAATGCCGCCTCAGGACGGAATGCAAGGAGCAAGTCTCTTGCAGTGAGTGGGTTAAAAGCAGTAATTTCTTTAATAATTCCATTTGGCAGACTGGTTATTTTTCACAAGACCATTGAACTAATTTTGTTTGTGGAAACCAGTCATAATTCAGTAATATGAACACTGAAAAGCCAAAGAAACTGGTACACGTGCCTAACGTCGTGCAGGGCCCCCGCGAGCACGCAAAAGTGCCGCAATAGGACATGGCATGAACTCCACAAATGTCTGAAACTGGCAACATGAATCCTTCAGGGCTGCCCATAAATCCCTAAGAGAGGGTGGAGATCTCGTCTGAGCATCCCAGATATGCTCAATAATGTTCATCTCTGGGTAGTTTGGCGGCTAGCGGAAGTGTTTAAACTCAGAAGAGTGTTCCTGGAGCCACTCTGTAGCAATTCTGGACGTGTGAGGACGCTTTGTCCTGCTGGAATCGTCCAAGTCTATCGGAATGCACAATAGACATGAATGGATGCCGGTGATCAGACAGGGTACTTACGTACGTGTCACCTGTCAGAGTCGTATCGAGATGTATCAGGGTCCCATATCACTCCAATTGCACACACCCCACATCGTTACAGAGCCTCCACTAGCTTGAACACTCTCTTGCTGATATACAGGCCCAGGCGAGGAATAAAGCTTTTTTCGTGCAGTAATCAAGGGTATATGAGTGGGCCTTCGGCTCCGAAAGCCTATATTGACGATGTTTCGTTGAATGGTTCGCACACTGACACTTGTTGATGTCCCAGCACCGAAATCTGCAGCAATTTGAGGAACGGTAGTACTTCTGCCACGTTGAACGATTCTCTTCAGTCATCGTTGGTCGCGTTTTGCAGGATCTTTTTTTCCGGCCGCAGCGATGCCAGAGATGTTTTACCGGAATCCTGATGTTTACCGTATGCTCGTGAAATGGTCGTACGGGAAAATCCCCACTTCGTCGCTACCTCGGAGATGCTGTGTCGCATCGCTCGTGCGTCGTCTAGAACACAACTTTTTAACTCACTTAAATGTGGATAACCAGCCATTGTAGCAGCAGTAGCTGATCTAACAGCTGCGCCAGATACTTACTTTCTTATATAGGTGTTGCCATCCTGCCTGTGTACAAACTTCCATATCTGAATACGCATGTCTATACCATTTTATTTGGTGTTTCACTGTATATTTGATTGTGTTGTGGAGAATAATCTTCTAAAATTATACAGACTACAAACCACCAATCCGTTCCAATCTGTTGGGGGTGTTTTTGATGACTAAGTTCAGTGATCACAGATCTGTAAGCATCTGAAGACCACATGGCTGCAGGGATAGACAAGTTAAATATGAGGGATTATAGACTAGCATCATTTTCATGGAGAGTTTACATCGGGAAAGAAAGAGTTGCCCCAAATTTAGAAGTTTTTCTCCTGTTGATCATAACTTAGAAGTATATGCTTGTGAGTTGTTTCTACAGCGTAATTTTAACAGTTCAAATGGCTCAAATGTCTCTGACTACTATGGGACTTAACATCTGAGGTCGTCAGTCCCCTATAACTTAGAACTACTTAAACCTAACTAACATCGGATACATCCATGCCCGAGGCAGGATTCGAAACTGCGACCGTAGCAGTTGGGCGGCTCCAGACAGAAGCGCCTAGAACCGTTCAGTCAAAGCGGCCGGCTAATTGTAACAGTCTACAGATTAACTCTAGAGAATTTTCACCAGTTTGTGAAAAATCTGGATGCATTATTTAGGTAACTGGAAGACAAGAATAAGCAGTAGTTTGCGGAGATTTCAGTGTAGATTTCTTAAAAGATACGGGCAGGAAAAATGAACCAGAATCACTACATGAGTGTTTCCCTCTAATTTCAGTAGGCATCATTTTTATAGACAGTGCTCAGGCTGCAGCAATTAATGTGTACTCAGTCGTTAATGGAGTATCTGATCACAATGCACAACTAATGGAGATAAACAATATTTCACCTTACACCCCTGATAGAGGTTCATATATAGCAGCGAGGCCTATTAATTATAACATGCTAAAATGTTTTGAGAGGAAATTAAAAGAGATGGAATGGAACGAGGTGTACGTAGGAAGACATACTAACGTCAAATTAAATTCATTCCGTAGTAAATTTGTGTCAGTATTTGAAAGTTACTTTTCTAAAATGACCCATAAAAAAAAGTAAGTCATGGCTACGGAAGAGAATTAAAATCTCATATAACAGGAAGAGGCAATTTTGTATAAATGCCAGATTAAGTTAGATCTGACATTACTTGTATATTACAAAAAATTCTGTAGTATTTTAAGGAAAGTTATTAAAATGTATGCACATCCTGCCGGAAATAAAAAATGCAGATAATAAGATTAAAATTATGTGGGATGGTATCAAACAGCTGGGCAGACAGCCAATCAGTGTACAAGACACCATAACAAAGTAAATGATAATGTTGTGATCGATAATTCACAACTTGTAAGTACTTGTAACAATCACTTTCTAAATGTAGCAGCAAAAACAGGATTACATGGTCCAATTGAAGGATCAAGAGAATATATTCGAAATGCCATTCCACAAAACTTTAATCAGTGAGAAGGGGCACCAACATCCTTCACTGAAATTAACAGAATTCTAAAAATTCTGGAGAATAATAGCTTATGTGGTGCTGATTGAATTTCAAACAGAATTGCCGGCCGGAGTGGCCGAGCGATTCTAGGTGCTACAGTCTGGAGACGCGCGACCGCTACGGTCGCAGGTTCGAATCCTGCCTCGGGCATGGATGTGTGTGATGTCCTTAGGTTAGTTGGTTTACGTAGTTCTAAGTTCTAGGGGACTGATGACCTCAGATGTTAAGTCCAGTAGAGCTCAGAGCCAATACTGCCAGCTAAATAAAAGATTCTAACTACTGAAGTCACTAACTACTGATAGGCATAGTTAACAAATGGAAGATTTTGATAGAGAACAAAAGATGTATTTACCTTATCAGTGTTCAAAAGGTCATTATTCATTATATGATTTGTGACATCCAGTTTGGCAAGATTCCTTTTCCTGACGGACACAGGTTCAGATCGTCCGATCATATTAATATCTCAAAACTCTGGTTTTTCTCCCCCCACATCTACCACTGCCGGTTGCTCACCTCCAACTGCACAACGCTACGCGCTGTTAACAGCCAACTGCCCAACACTACAATAGCAAATATTCCAGCAATGCCAACCAGCCACAGATTGCGCACAGCACAGTCAGTGATTTTCATAGAGAGCGCTACGTGTCGTTACCAACATAAAAACCTAAACAGCCTACTTGCAACAGTTCTGCAACGGAAAACTCTCTCGTGGCCAAAAGAGAGGACGCATATCGCCTTCGCGCTAGGAAATGTACTGGCCTTGGGCAGTGACTCATGTGACCTGCCTCTGGCTGCTCTTTCTCAGATTAAAGTGGCCTCCTTATGTAAATGAAGAGGTTCTCCAAAGAACCGAAGGGGAAAGGAATTAGCAGGAA
Source organism: Schistocerca americana (assembly GCF_021461395.2). NCBI lineage: Eukaryota > Metazoa > Arthropoda > Insecta > Orthoptera > Acrididae > Schistocerca > Schistocerca americana. The sequence continues at coordinate 485,732,780 of NC_060124.1, read as the reverse complement.
ACAGTGACTAGAGGAAGTGACGTACTAATTGTAGCTGTAGAAGAGAAATGCTGTACGGAAAGACAGAGGTTGGAACATACCCAACAAATACTAGGTGCATTCAAGTTCTAAGGCCTCCGATTTTTTTTCTAATTAACTACTCACCCGAAATCGATGAAACTGGCGTTACTTCTCGACGTAATCGCCCTGCAGGCGTACACATTTTTCACAACGCTGACGCCATGATTCCATGGCAGCGGCGAAGGCTTCTTTAGGAGTCTGTTTTGACCACTGGAAAACGCTGAGGCAATAGCAGCACGGCTGGTGAATGTGCGGCCACGGAGAGTGTCTTTCATTGTTGGAAAAAGCCAAAAGTCACTAGGAGCCAGCTCAGGTTAGTAGGGAGCATGAGGAATCACTTCAAAGTTGTTATCACGAAGAAACTGTTGCGTAACGTTAGCTCGATGTGCGGGTGCGTTGTCTTGGTGAAACAGCACATGCGCAGCCCTTCCTGGACGTTTTTGTTGCAGTGCAGGAAGGAATTTGTTCTTCTAAACGTTTTCGTAGGATGCACCTGTTGCCGTAGTGCCCTTTGGAACGCAATGGGTAAGGATTACGCCCTCGCTGTCCCAGAACATGGACACCATTATTTTTTCAGCACTGGCGGTTACCCGAAATTTTTTTGGTGGCGGTGAATCTGTGTGCTTCCATTGAGCTGACTGGCGCTTTGTTTCTGGATTGAAAAATGACATCCACGTCTCATCCATTGTCACAACCGACGAAAAGAAAGTCCCATTCATGCTGTCGTTGCGCGTCAACATTGCTTGGCAACATGCCACAGGGGCAGCCATGAGGTCGTCAGTCAGCATTCGTGGCACCCACCTGGATGACACTTTTCGCATTTTCAGGTCGTCATGCAGGATTGTGTGCACAGAACCCACAGAAATGCCAACTCTGGAGGCGATCTGTTCAACAGTCATTCGGCGATCCCCCAAAACAATTCTCTCCACTTTCTCGATCATGTCGTCAGACCGGCTTGTGCGAGCCCGGGGTTGTTGTGGTTAGCATACTGGACTCGCATTCGGAAGGACGACGGTTCAGTCCCGCGTCCGGCCATCCTGATTTAGGTTTTCCGTGATTTCCCTATGTCACTTCAGGCAAGTGCTGGGATGGTTCCTTTGAAAGGGCATGGCCGATTTCCTTCCCCATCCTTCCCTAACCCAGGCTTGTGCTCCGCCTCTAATGACCTCGTTGTCGATGGGATGTTAAACACTAATCTCCTCCTCCTCCTCCTCCTCCGAGGTTGTTTCGGTTTGTTGTCACACAATGTTCTGGCTTCATTAAACTGTCGCACCCATGAACGCACTTTCGACACATCCATAACTCCATCACCACATGTCTGCTTCAACTGTCGATGAATTTCAATTGGTTTCACAACACGCAAATTCAGAATACGAATGATTGCACGCTGTTCAAGTAAGGAAAAGTCGCAATTTTAAGTATTTAAAACAGTTCTCATTCTCGCCGCTTGCGGTAAAATTCTATCTGCCGTACGGTGCTGCCATCTCTGGGACATAGTGGCAATGAACGCGGCCTCATTTTAAAACAATGCGCATGTTTCTATCTCTTTCCAGTCCAGAGAAAAAAAAATCGGAGGCCTTAGAACTTAAATGCAACTCGTAATGCAGGACGTTGTGTGCATATGAGGATGGGAAGAAAGACTCTGGCACAGGAGAAGAAGTCACGGTGGGCTGCGTTAAATCAAGGGGAAAAAAATTAAGCAGGTTTCCATAATTCTCAAGACTATCACTCTTACCTTGCGATATAGAGAGCTTCGATGGAAGTCGAGAACATCTGGATGATCAGACTGGCGAGCAGCGGTGTTGCCGTGGCGTAGCCGAGCATTTTGCGGCCCACGTGAGCGCTGGCAGCCGCAGTCAAGGGAACGAACGCCATGTTGCTGAGTAGCAGCAGAGAGGCCACCCAGGAGGCCTCATCCACAGTTATCGGCCGATCTCGGAGTCCGCTGTCTGCAGACATCAGCTGTGGCAGCGCCATCGCCGGCCACACCGTGGCCGAGCCCATGGCGAATATGTTCAGGTTCACTGCGCAAGCAAATAGAAAATTCGGTACAATCTTCCGTGAAATTAAAAGCAAAGGTGTCAACATTAAGAGTATAAGAGGAATTCTGATGTTAAACACAGATGAGTGAGAGGATAGGTGGTAGGAGTACACTGAAGACCTCTAAGAGGGTGAGGAAAGGTCTAGTGCCGTGACTAAATTGGAATGTCTGGAAGCCAAAGCGAAATGACTGCAGGGAAGGTATGAAGAAATCAGGAAAAAAATGGTCGTCGAAAGGACTGATTCAGCGCATAAATAAGCCAAAGCATCCCTTGTTGAAGAAAGCAAGAGTGGAATGGGAGTTCCGATGTTAAACGCAGACGAGGAAGCGGATTGATGGAAAAAGTAAGCAGAAGACCTCTACGAGGACGACGACTAGCCTGGTGTGACAGATGAATTGGAGTCGTTACGGATGACACTGGAGAGCCAGTATTAGAGTCTAACAGAGCTATGGAAGAACTGTGATCAGATGTGGAGAAGGGCAGAAATACTATTGCGTAAGAATTTCTAAAACCATTAGGAAAAGTGCCAACCGTACGACTACTGAAGTGGGTGTGTAGAATCAACGAGATACGAGAAATATCATCAGATTCCTGGGAAAATATCGTCCACACAAACCGTAAGATAGAAAGCGCAGGTAAGTGCGAGAACTATCGCACAAGCAGCTTAATAGTTCGTGCATCCAAGCTGCTGACAATAATAATACACAGAACGGTGGAAAGTAAAATTTAGGAACTGTCAGATTACGACCAGTTAGGCTGTAGAAAAGGCAAAGGCACCAGAGTGGTATTTCTGACATAGAGCTTGATAATGGGAGAAAGGCATAAGAAAAATCAAGACATGTTCTCAGGATTTATCGACCTAGAAAAAGCCTGCGAAAATGTAAAATGGTGCAAGATGTTCGGGATTAGCACAAATAGAGGTCAAAGGTATGGGGAAAAAGGGGAACGTGGGGAAAATGCGAAAGGAAGGTAAACAACGAAATGCTCGAATTAAGAAAGGATATAAGACAAGGATGTAGTCCTTCCCTCCTACTGTTCAGTCTACACGTGGAAGAAGCAATGACGGTAATAAAAGAAAACTTCAATAGTGGGATAAAAATTGAGAGTGAAAGGATAGTATTTATCTAAGATTCTCTGATGACAATGCCACCCTCTGTTAAAGTAATGAAGAACTGCAGAACCTGTTAAATATAAAGACCAGTCTAATACACACAGAATATGGATTGAGAGTATCGCAAAAAAGACGAAAACCGTGAGAATTACCAGAAATAAGATTACTGATAAATTTAACATCAAAATTGGTGACCACACCGTAGGTGAAATGAGGCACTTCTCCCAACTTGGAAGAAGGAACGAAGAAATGAGTTTAAAGTCCTGTCAATAATGAGGTCATTGCAAGAGTCAAAGAAATTGAAGATATTAGCTACCAGTTTGCACTGATTTAAGTTGAAAATTTATGCCATTTCAGGATTCGAACCGGTTCTCCTGTTTACTAGGTAAGGAAGCGGACCACTATGTCATCTGGACACAGTAGTCATCACAACCACATGGACTAGCCTAGCACACCTCCCGTCAGGCTCAAATTCTCTACTCATACTACACACTACTGAAGTAGTGCCACTGCTCTTTAGCCTCATTAGTCGCTCCATCTCACCAATTCCAATAAGAGTCGGAGCTTCATGTGCCTCTACACTGAAGGTATCATTGGCCGTCATTGCCTGAAGTGGTATATGTCCGTTCTTTCGGACATGTCCGAAATTTCTTTCACATGTTCACTCACAATCCCACACAGAGACTCTGGAGGAGGAATGCTCCTATTTATTGATGTTCTGCCCATACACAGCCCCACTTCCTTGCATTCAACCTGTATGAATGAGGATGAATTAGGAAACAGGGAAAAGAGAACACAAAACACGCTTCAGCATTGTCAGAGTGTTTGGTAGTCTAGTATGGTTTCATGTAATACTACAAACTCCAACTTTTGGGTAGGTAATGCTGGGACCGAAGAAGCTGACCTGCTAGTACTGTCGAACCACCGTCTCCGCATGCATCTTATTATCAGTTGGTACCTGTTTTCCCACCCAATGACTAGTCCTGTCGTTGGGACAGAGAGACGTGCGTGAGTTACTAGGTTCCTGGCAGCACGACCGGTAAGGTGTGGAAGTCTCTGGTAAGTGCGCTCTTAATTCTATCGACAGAGGTCCTTGGCACTTACGTAGCGTTTTTTTTTCAGTTTCTAGGCGTTGTAGGCTTTACTAGGGGTCATGTTAGTTTTTCGACTACTGAGTATACTTCGTATGGAAAGCGCCTGAAACCTCATCATTATAACTAGTTTTCTTTATGATCCATATCTTTGCTGTTGTGGTCTTCAGCCAACCAAGTAGTCTTTAACTCTCCCCTGCCAATGTAGAACGATTAGAAAATGACCGCGCGTGTTACAATAAGCACGATGATATACAACTTAAGTGTAAATTTTCGTAATTTTAACTAGTTTTGCTTCTGATTCACATCTTCGTTATTGTGGCCCTCAACCAGATATGTCGTCGGTTATTCTGTCTCTAAGACAGAACATTTCATAAATGACTGTGCGTGTGCTGTAACAATTGTATTCATGTGGCACGTGAAGTCTCACATTTTTGACTAATTTTCTTTCTGAACGATACTTTAACTTTGTCCCACGATCCAACCACGTGGTGTTTCCTACATAGTTTGTTGTTTTGAAGTTTGAAAAAAAATTGTTTAAATGGCTCTGAGCACTATGGGACTTAACATCCGAGGTCATCGGTCCCCTAGAACTCAGAACTACTTAAACCTAACTAACCTAAGGACAGCACACACACCAATGCCCGAGGCAGGATTCGAACCTGCGACCGTAGCGGTCGCGCGGTTCCAGACTGAAGCGCCTACAACAGCTCGGCCACTCCGGCTGGCTTTGCAGTTTGAGAACGTAATTGCTAGGATTTTGTTTCAGTAGTACATCAGCGGAAGTTTCATCTTTTTTTTAGTAACCGCTTTGTATATATTTTCTTTTCTATCCTCTCTATCGAGATTATTTACGCACATGTAGCATTTTTTAGTACAAACATTGTCAGATATTGCCATCAGATTGTGTCTCAGCATCTACTGGATGGCAAAGATCAGTAACTTAAAGGGAATATACCGATCGATGTTTGAGAAAACGAGTATAGCCTTTCTTTTTAACCGTGCAGAGTTATCGCGTCCTCGGTCCTATCAGCAATGTGCAAGGTTAAATAAATCTAGTTTGTGTGTTTCAATTCACCTTAAGGGATCACTTTTATCGCAGATATTTTGTGTGCATTGAATAATTAATTGCGAGAACATAAGCACTAGCATGTCAAGTTTGGTTTTCCGAATTGTAATGAAACAGTTAAAATTAAATTAAACTAGTTTAGAAGCTTATATCCCGATCACTTATTTCTTCCTCATTCGTCGCTGCAAGCAACCTCAAAGCGTTATATATCCTGACAAAAGTGTAATAGGAATGTTAGGAAGGGCTGATTACCTGTATGTAGAAGATTCAGAGAACCTTTCATGTTTATGACGCCACTTTCACTAAGCCGTACATACTTACTTAGTATTCATGCAAATTAACATTCGCGTTACCCGTCCCGTAATTAAATAATTCATCGGTGGTCGTTCCACATTTTTGTCGGGCCAATCCTTTGATTTCTGCGCTAAAATCTGTCCAGGGTATGTGTGAAAAGTGAATTTGGTGTACGTAAGGACAGCGACTTAGGCAGTTTTTGTTGCAAGTATAATTAAATCAAAGTAAGACTGTGCTCACATCCACAATTTTGCCGTGACGTCTACTCACATTATATAGGTACAGCAACCCTTCAAGGTGTTTGAGATGTGATGTGAAAACTTGATGGACTGATAAGATGAGGAATGAGCACACAGTCCGCAGAATAGCCAAGGAGGGGAACATAAGAATGACGTTGACAAGAAGAAGGGAGAGGGTGACAGGATATGTGGTAAGCCATTAAGGAATAAATTCCATGCTACTAGGGGGGGGGGGGGGGCAGCTGTAGAGGGGAAGACAGAAATTGGAAAACATACAAAAAATTGAGGACATTGGGTATAAATGGTAATCTAAGACGAAGAGCTTGGGTCACGAGACGAATGTGTGGCTGGTTGCGTCATGCCAGTGGGAAGACTGTGAGCGTGGGGATGATCTGCTATTCTGTTTTTCTGCGCAACGGATTAATCTGAGATGTACCCTCTGCCCTGTGGCTCCTGAAAGATGCAATTTCCACTCCCACACTACTACGGAAGTCAGACAGACGCTCCTAACGTTCTAAAGAGAAATGCCTGAAAAACTTTCAGCAATAAATATCTTCTGGAATCGTCCGCTATAAGGAAATGACACAAAAATTCACAAAATTTCTTATATAACTAGTGGGATACTTGGGTACTGGAGTAGTGCATGAAACTAATGAAAATTATTATTTATTTTGCAAAAATTCTGAAAGATTGCAATGGCACTTTTAGTTATGAATTGAACAAGATATATCTTGGTTCTTTTTGGAAAGTGAAGTTACCTCTCAAGGATAGGATTCGCTAATGAAATTTCCATATAAAGTTTAAGATTGTTGTTGAGTTGGCAGAATGGCTGAGAGGCGCGCCTACTCAACTTTAATAATTATCCTTTAGAATGTTGCTAGGTACGGTCAAGGCTGTCGCATGTGAAATGCAGTGAAGTGTACTGTTGTGGAGGAAATATGGGGCTCGCAATAGCTGTAGCGCACAATGCCGTAAGCTGCGATGACTGCTGTCTGCGCCGCTCACTGCTGACAAATAAGATAACTCTCGTTCTATCTGGTTTGACCTTCGCTAGTCAAACTCTCCCTATGCCTTGATGAAGTCTAGGATTCCTATTCGCCCTAGTCTAACTATTGGCATGGTACACCGGTCAGATAACCAGTCCACCGCGATGCCACTCAAAATTCACTTGCAGGCGTTTAACTATAACTCTGTCCGTTCACACTGCACAATAAGTGTGTTGGCCAACACATTGAACAACGCTTAATCGCAAGGACTCAATATAGAGAGTCGCACTTCAATTCGCTCTCGACAGAGGTGCTCTCCCAGTGAATTACTGAGGAGAGACTTGTTCCTCGCTCCAAGAGCGACAATGGAACGGCGCCTCTCCACGGCAGACGTGAAGGGGTATATCTTTCGGTCTCTTCCATTACTCCTTCAGCTCAAGGCGTCAGAAATATCGTCTGGCAATCAGCATTGCTCTTTTAAAACTGGAGAATGACGTTTCGTTTAAGGCGACCAATCCCGAAATCTGTAGTATCGACGTTTGGCGTTTGCTGTCCCCCTGTGAAAATCTCTGAAACTGCGTGCTATGTGTAAAGAATGCGTAGGCTGGCCGCTCCCACACAATGTAGCGGAAGTTGCTTTTAAGCCGAACACGTGGTCGTTCCTGCTTTCCCTCCGGCGAACGGTGTCTGCTTCATGGGCGGCCACTGACCGACGTAGAAGGGTTGGGACTGGCCTCCTGGCGTGCGGTTGCCTCTCTCGAACTAAAAGTTCCTGTGGCCGTCATGTCTGGAATGTATCTGTGTACGCCGTCCTCGAGTATTTCAACCACAGTGTTCACTTGCGATTTATTAGTTATTTGCATATCGTTTACATGAATTCATACAACATTGACTTTATCTTATCGAGTTTGGGTTCGAATGAAGCGTCTTGATGTGTAGAATATGATGGTGAGGGCGGAATATGTAAGCAATGAAGGTCAGGAGACCACTACGTCTTACAAGACTAATGAACCAAAAAACAAGCTTCACATGGTACCGTGAGTGGCTGATACCTTTTCCTGCTGCCGCGCATACTAACCAAGCTGTTTATCATAAAAAAAATTTAGTCTTCGTCTCCTTGGTGATTTGTATGTCTACATCATACACTCATGCTGAGTATCCCGTCGTTCGTTACGTGCAGTAGGGTACACATTAGCTGAGATCCATTTCTCGTACTCACTATTCCGTTCCTTGGTTGTATGACGGTAGAACAATATAGTTGGATGTACGCTTTCCATGTAAGAACGATTTTGTGTAATTCCTCGAACGCGGACATCACACAGACAAGTCCAGCTGTTCATCTGTACTCATCAAACCACTGTGAAGTACAGGGCATTATAGCAATTATTAGGTCTTTTATGTGTGTAATAAGCGTATGGAGTGCAGAAGGAACGATTGCTTAACCGTGTCGGTGCGCACTGCAATTAGGCTAATCTCGTCCCTGTGGTCACTCCGGGAGCCATAGGTAGAGTGCTGTAGTATGTTTCTAGATTCCTCACTTAATGCTGTTCCTTGTTATTCTTTAAGAAGTCTTTCATGAAATTGCGTCTAAATTCATGCGACTACCAGTTCAGGTTTTCCAGAATATCCGTGATGCTCTCCTATGGGTAGGAACAAGTGTGAACATTCGTGCGGCTCACCTTTTTAAGTTCAAATGGTTCAAATGGCTCTGAGCACTATGGGAATCAACTGCTGAGGTCATTAGTCCCCTAGAACTTAGAACTAGTTAAACCTAACTAACCTAAGGACATCACAAACATCCATGCCCGAGGCAGGATTCGAACCTGCGAACGTAGCGGTCTTGCGGTTCCAGACTGCAGCGCCTTTAACCGCACGGCCACTTCGGCCGGCACCTTTTTAAGTGTTCAGTATCCTCTCATGGCATTATTTGGTATGAATCCCACATACTTGAACAGTATTACATGATCGTTAATTTTACAAGGAACTCCTCAACAGAATAGAAGGAGTAGCCCATAAGGAAACTCTTCAGCTTAGATTTGAATGCACGTGGATTATTGCTAAGATTTTTAAACTCTTGCGGTATCTTACTGAAAATTGATGCAACAGAATACTGCACGCCATTCTGCACAACAGTGAAGGAAGTGCGATCGAAATGCATATCGCATTTCTGCATGGTATTAACTGAGTGAAAACTGCTAATTCGTGGGAAGAAACTGATATTGTTAACGAGAAACGACACCAAGGAATATATATATATATATATATATATATATATATATATATATATATATATATATATATACATTGAGAGGCCAGAGGCAGAACAAGGGTCGACAAGAGGTTTGCGAACTTACACCATTTATTGCGAGAACCGCCCGATTCTGAGCCAAAAATACCCTTTGAGAATGGGAAGAGTTATCCCAAAATATGACACCATACATCATAAACGAATGAAAATAAGCAAAGTAGACTACATTTCGTGTCGAACTATCAGTTACTACAGAAACTGTTCTGATAGCAAAAGTAGCAGCATTAAGCCTTTGAACAAGATCCTGAACATGGGCTGTCCAAGCCAGTTTTCTATCTGAACACCTAGAAATTTGAACTATTCGGTATTACTAACAGTATTCCCATTCTGTGTAATTAAAACGTCAGGTGTTATTGAACTGGGTGTTATAAACTGTAAAAACTGTGTCTTACTGTGATTTAACGTTAGTTTATTTTCTACAGGGCATTACCTTACGTCTTGAACTACACTATTTGAAACAGTGCCAGCGATGCACACAACATCCTTTAATATCAAGCAAGTGTCGTCAGCAAAGAGAAATATTTTAGAACCACCAGTAATACTAGAAGGTATACCATTTATATAAATAAGGAAAGTTGTGGCCCCAGTACGGATCCCTGAGGCACCTCTCTCTCTCTCTCTCTCTCTCTCTCTCTCTCTCTCTCTCCCCAATTAACTGTGCTGTACTCGGACCCAACTTCTTAGCCATTCTCAGTACTGTGGAGAATTACTTTTGCTGCCTGTTCTTAAAGTAAGAGGTGAGTCAATTGTGATCAACTCCCCATATTCCATAATGGTGCAACTTCTGGGGCAATATTTTGTGATCAACACAATCGAACGCCTCGATTAAATAAAAAAAAGGATGCCTAGCGTTCAAAAACTTCTTTTTAATCCATTCAGTACTTTACAGAGAAAAGATAACATAGCACTTTCAGTTGTTCGCGGCCTCTATTACTTTGATAGACGACGTACCTACAAAATACGGAAGCTCTGACCCTAAACCGGTTGTGGAAATTTTATAAACCACTTTTCATAAGGTGAAGCCTCGTTCAGTGATTGTCTGCCACATATGTGTTTCCAGTATTTCTATTACATTTTCTCGTAGTTAAAACTAGCTTGAAGCTATTTCTGTCGTATTTCTTTGTATATACATAATCTTTTCAGCGAAGCCTACTATGAAATTTAATTTGTTTCTAATTTTAGACCTTCGAATTTATACAAGAATCTGATAATGAGAAACAACCATTGCCTTGTAACATATTGCTTTTGTAGTAGGTTAGCCCTTGATTAAGAGCTTGGAAACCTTAACAGCTTAGGAGCCTTTCACTGTCATTAGCCAGCATGTATCTTACTTGGGCTAAGACTCAACATGTTCTAAACATTACAGAAATTTTTCTCTTTTCTATCGCAAGTTCCATTCATTACCAGCCTCAAACAGTCATAGATTTACTACGCCTTTTCATCATTCACACGATGCTCTGTCTGGCAGTTTTTTCATCGATTGTGATTTTCCAACTAGTTCTCTTTTCCTCATTGTTCCCTCATTGTTTCTCCTGGCTTGGTCACGAATAACAAGTTCTTTGTCCTTCAAAACACAGTTTTGAATCTTCCAAAAAACTGCGGTTCTTGTGTTACGGAGGTTTAGTTGAAGAACATATTCTCTTTATTTTATTTCTCCTCTGGTTACTCTAAATATAACTATTTCTAAACGAACAAAAATTCAGTGTCATTATTAGGAGGCTTAGACACATGTTAATCATTTGTTTCAATAAAAAAAAGACTTTTAAGTTTCCTCCCCTAAGTAAGACATTTAAATGGTTAGTATTCATAGCCTATTAGAAGTGAGGTGATACCACGTATAACACAATGTTCATTGCGATCTTTGAGTAGCATGGGTCGTGCAGCTCAGCAGGCGTTCATTCAACAAGAAGTGGGAGCAGCACGAGATATCCCTGCTCAACGTAATGTACATATTGTATCACAGACGCAGTCCCTCTGACTGTTCAGAGATGTCACTAAAACCGCACAAAGATGTAAACAGCCATGCATTAGCAGCGATCAGTTCCAGTCCTTATACCAGGAAGGAGGTGCACGGCTCATGTTGTCTGTAGTTCAACCATGCCTAAACGGTCAATACCGCGATTCGACCGCGTCTGCATTGTTACTTTGTGCCTGGAAGGTCTCTCAACGAGGTAAGTGTCCAGGCGTCTTTGAGTGAACCAAAGCGATGTTGTCCGGAGGAGATACAGAGAGACGGGGTCCATGACATGCCTCACTCAGGCCGCCCAAGGGCTACTACTGCAGTGGATGACCGCTGTCTATGTATTATGGCTCGGAGTAACGCTGACTGCAACGCCACCATGTTGAAAAATGCTTTTCCTGCAGCCACAGGACGTCGTGTTAGGAGTCAAACTGTGCGCAACAGGCTGCGTGATGGGCAACTTCATTCCCGACGCCCATGGTAAGGTCCATCTTCACAACCACGACACCACTCAGCGCGGTACAGATGGGCCGAACAACATGCCGAATGCTCAGGATTGACATCACGTTCTTTTCACTGATGAGTGTCGCATATGCCTTCAACCAGACAATCGTCGGAGACGTGTTTGGAGGCAACCCCGTCAGGCTGAACGCCTGAGACACACTGGTCAGAAAGTGCAGCAAGGTGGTGGTTCCCTGCTGTTTTGGGGTGGCATCATGTTGGGCCGACGTACGCAGCAGTGGTCATGGAAGTCACCGTACCGGCTGTACGAGACGTGAATGCCGTCCTCCGACTGAATGCCAAGCTCCGACCGATAGTGCAACCATATCGGCATCATATTGGCGAGGCATTCGTCTTCATGGATGACAATTCGCGTCCGCATCGTGAACGTCTTGTGAATGATTTCCTTCAGGATAACGACATCGCTCGCCTAGAGTGGCCAGCATGTTCTCCAGACATAAATCCTATCGAACATGTCTGGGATAAATTGAAAAGGGCTGTTTATGTGACCCACCAACCACTCTGAAGGATCTACGCCGAATCCCCGTTGAGGAGTGGGGAAATCTGGACGAAGAGTGCTTTGATTAACTTTGGATAGTATTCCACGATGAGTACAGGCATGCATCAATGCAAGAGGACGTGCTACTGGGTATTAGAGGTACCGGTGTGTACAGCAGTCTGGACCACCACCTCTGAAGGTCTTTCTGTACGGTGGTACAACATGCAATGTGTAGTTTTCATGAGCAATAAAATGGGTGGAAATGATGTGTATGTTGATCTCTATTCAAATTTTCTGCACAGGATCCGGAATTCTAGGAAACGAGATGGTGCACTTTTTTATGTGTGTATTTACAGTAACTGCACAAACTATCTTGATACTAGTCCAGCACACCTCTCTGCGCATAATGGATGAGATATTTTTGATTATTTAAACTCTACATGCTTTCCACTCAGTCTGAAATGGCCGAGTGGTTCTAGGCGCTACAGTCTGGAACCGCGCGACCGCTACGGTCGCAGGTTCGAATCCTGCTTCGGGCATGGATGTGTGTGATGTCCTTAGGTTAGTTAGGTTTAAGTAGTTCTAAGTTTTAGGGGACTGACGACCACAGCAGTTAAGACCCATAGTGTTCAGAGCCATTTGAACCAACCCACTCAGTCAGAGTATGGTGGTTGGGAAGTGCGGGAAGGTGTATGGTTCTCCGTTATGGAAAGACATGGGCTGCACAAGTGAGAAACATAATCAAGATGGTACCCGTTGATAATATTCCCATCACCATGATTCTGTGGAGGTTCTACTGCGATATTATTGAACATGTTGAAATACTTGCTCTGCACCGATGTGCTCCTTCTATACTGCTGTAGCCTCGTCCAGCGAACTGGGTTAGGTGAGATACAAGGAATCGTGAGGGAAGGTCGTGGTCTCGGCTGGTAATACTCCCAAAGGTTTGCCGGGCAATGTCAGTAGCGGATATGTTATGTTCAGGATTGTACCTCCTGCTACAGTTCCTGGGAATCAAAAATATAGCACCCAAATGTCAAACGTCGTCCCATTTATTAATATCCCCCTGCCCTGACGCTCGAAGTACTCTGTACTCTGTCCATGGTCTTGAAAATCTGTCACACTACCCCCGACTCATATAGTGACTATACTCAATGCGAACCCACTTTCTGGGAATAAGACTGCGGTCGAAGGATGTCCCGTGCGAATCCTTCTTATCATGTCCTTCCTAAAACAAATTCTATTTTACATGTCCCTACGGCAGTCTTGATCGTCCAGGATGGATGTCACAGAAAAACCATTAACTGTGCGTTACTCCCTTCTCCCAGTGTTCCATGTTGAGGATCTCAGTTGACGATATATCCCCTATTCAATTCATTTTTCCATAAAATTTATAAAGACTACTCTTTGCCCTGAATTTACTGTTGCAAAATAAAATCACTGTTACCCAGTTGGAACCACAATCATTCGAATAAATCTAATATATTTGGGGATATGAAATGTACCGGTAACATATCCTTAGTGGTAGGTAAAACAAGAGAGTGCATCGGTTTATTACTCGGTAAGCGGGATGATGGAATCGGTCTTCAAAGGAGATAGCTTGTCGTCTTTGTAGGATTCATAAATATTGTATTTTATCTATTATTACCTTTCTGTCGTAATTTCAAGTACCGACACGTTCTGTTACCATGGAAATTTGCCCCTCTATTTGATCCTACGGGCCTAGATGTTTAAAATAAACTTAACAAGAAAAACATCTTTCCACATTGTACAGAGCTCAACAGAGTATGGACGTAGCTACAGATATTAGCATGACGCTAAAGAATTTTGCGTTTTTCATGCTGCAGTATGTGTTGGAAAGAATTTTCTCTGTCATGCCAATAGCTGTTGTGCGAAAAAGCGACTGGCAACTTTCATAGAACGTGCTGACTGTTTGGTTCTAAAGCTCTGCAGCAACTAGAGAAGATTGTAAATAATCTGCTCTTCGAGACTCGGTTCTATTTGTGGTTATTTTGCATGAGCAACCCCGCAGCCCTTTCCCCATCCCACACACACACACACACACACAGATTCAAATAACGATTTATTTCTCGCCTTACCCACAATAGCAGCAAGTAACTGTGGCCACGTAGCCGGCTTCACTTCGGCCAACTGCCCCTCTTCAACCATCTTCCCGTTGGTGATAGGTTTGGTATTGGGCCATGACGCTGCAGTGTTGTTGAAGACACCTGCCACTCCGCATCCGTCAGCCACACTGCACCGTTTGTTTGTGAAGGTCTTCATTCCTGCACTTACCTACAGTAAGACGTCGTTGCTTAAGTACCTGCGAAAAATCCGTGCGATTATCCACACGTGTCTGCTGAGGCGCCAGTGTTTGTATAAAACACGAGAATACAGCGAAAGACTTGGAGCTTATTAACACTTACACCAAAGCCAAAGGAGTGATGTGGCACAGACGATACGAGAATCAGTTTTGTTGCTAACCACGGTTTCTTATTGTGGAGTCAGTAGTTTAACGACAATCACGTAGTATAAATACATGGACGCCACACAAAAAGTATACAGAGGAAGGAAATATAACAAAGTGCTGCTTTCGCAGATTTACATTTGACAATGTTGCGAGATTTCTGACGCACACAAGTAATCTTTATCGTTTATAGTTGGTGGAAAATGACATCGACATGGAGATTTAACGGAACTTACACCTTTTCCCTGTGGGACTTGAAAGAACCTTCGGAACGGGATTTAGTGATAAAACAGGTTCAACTTGATCAAGTACTAACAAGGTGACAGGGCCGCAAACAACTATGCTACCTTCAGGAAAAGAGGGCCCATAGATGTGTGGCCTAACTTACGAAGTGTGAGCAAATGATCGGCTCTGTCCGCTGTTGTGTTTATTGTTATGTCGTGTGAAGGGTTCAGTACTGCACATTCATCTTCATCTGGACTTACCGGCACACAGCTCTATGTCATACGGCGTTTCATATATTCAAGAGTTGTCGGAAATTCTTTGTAATCTATTGTTTTAATTTTCACAAATATAAAAATCTAGAAGCGTGCGGAACAGTTTTTTGTTTCCCGAAGGACCAATCTGTCGATATCTACTCTGTTAGGAAGGTCTGTAATTACCAGTATGAATTGGTGAGGAGATCCGTCACGATTGATTTTCCAGTATAAATGTATACGTTTGAGGGGTGTCTGTTTTGCTGGACATATTCGATGGAACAGACACCGCTATACACTGGCGACAGTCGTCACAAAGGAAACCCACATTCACACTCGTAACTGTCGTTAACATTTTGTAAAGCTGAAGAGATTCAGGAGTAGGTTATGTCGTCGCTATAACATTGGAGAACAACTGATGGTCTTCAAGTGTACCGGTACACACATAAACCGATCTAAGTTAAGTATTTATTTACATTTGGTTCAAAAAATGGTTCAAATGACTCTGAGCACTATGGGACTTAACATCTATGGTCATCAGTCCCCTAGAACTTAGAAATACTTAAACCTAACTAACCTACTAACCTACTAACACACATCCATGCCCGAGGCAGGATTCGAACCTGCGACCGTAGCAGTCGCGCGGCTCCGGACTGAGCGCCTAGAACCGCTAGACCACCGCGGCCGGCCTAACATTTGGTAAATACAGTACTATAGTGTTTCGATACCTCTTCTTCAGACGTAGTTGGGGCGTTGTTTTCTTGTATTTGATCAAGTTCCACGTATGTTAAATGTTTCTTCTAAGGCTATTTTCAGTGCCACAAAAGAAGACCATCCTATGTTCACCCACCACGGAATATTTGTTATATTTTGTGATATTTTTTGTAAGTTGACTGATATGGCTTACGCAGGGTATTACTGCAGCTACTGCAGGTTTAGCCGTGTCCAGCATTTCTTTTGCGTTTCTCTCTCTTGTTGCTGTTTTTCGTTTGGCGTGTTTTGTTCTTCACACTTCATACTCCTTGGATTTTTAACACACGTATGATAATGCTTTTTGAAATTGTGATTGTTGCTTTCTGCGTGCATGTGGCGTAGCACTGCCGTAGCGAGTAGGCAGCTGCGATAGTGCGTCGGTATTGACTGTTCACTCTCGCTAATTGCACACGGTTGTAACGTGTATGTTTGAATAATATGTTATGACTAGACCGCGGATTTTAGGTAAAAACCTATTTTGTTCCTGAGTTCCTATTTGCATAAGAATTTGTTCTTAAGCGCTTCATGACTATTTACACTTAATAGCGTTAATTCTATAGGACCTAAAAAAGCCTATTTCAACGATAGTGCCTATTTTTGCCTATTTCGGCTTTAATATCCTAAAAAGTGCCTATTTCATCATATAAGACAGTGGCTCCAAGTTTTCCCACACTATACGACAGATGGAAAAAAATATTTTCTGCCCAGCGTGCAGCAAGGTGGCTAGTTGATATGGCTCGTGCTTCGTATTTGCCTAACACTTCGGTCTTTTTTTATTTTTTTTATATCGCTATCCCTGTTAATACCAAATACTCTTTATAGGTGTTTTATTATTCATATGTAAAAAATAGATCACGGATCTTTAGGTTAAAACCTATTTTTTCCCGAAGCTCGACGTTGACGCCTAATTTTGCCTATTTCGGCATCAAAATCCTAAAAAGTACATCTTTTGTTAATTTGACATAGAGTTCTTGTGTTTTCAAAAATTATAAAAAGGAAGTAAACTTAGGGCTTTACGTCTCGTCGAAGGCGAAGGTCGTTAGAGACTGTTTACAATTCCTTTGCTTACCTTACTACCAACAGCACTCGGTACGGTCGAATAGTCATCCATCCAAGTACGCGACGAGCGCGACAATGCTTAACTTCGGTGAGCGAATGGGAACCGGTCAAAGATTTGAGTTACACATTAGAATCGAACGTGGGAATACTAAATGTTATATTTGAAAATATTTCGTTCGTAGGATTCTGACCAGCTGTGAATTTTCGCAAAGAAACGGTTTCATAGGCCTTAAGCTGAGCACGGATTAAAAAATCACAATGTTAATCGTAGACGCCCTCTATAGCTAAATTACTGCCCTTCGTGCATTTTCTCGCTGCTGTCTACAGGCAGTCCTATCAAACTACAGTGAATCCTCCGAAAAAAACAAGTTCTGCAGTGATTTGTGTCATGAACTTGTGGCAGCAAACATCCCCTTTCGGAAACTAGAAAACCCTATTTTCAGAGGTTTTCTTGAGAAGTACTGCCGTCAGTCTATTCCTGCAGAGTCAACTTTACGTAAGAATTATGTGGATTCAGCTTACAATGCTGCATTGCACAGAATCCGAGAAGATGTTGGAGAATCCTGTATATGGATTTTGTAAGTAGGCTGTTTAGGTTTTTTTATTGGTAACGCCACCTTTGTATAAAAATCACTGGCTGTGCTGTGTGCAGTCTATGTCTAGTTTGCATTGCTGTCTGCCATTGTAGTGTTGGGCAGCGGCAGCTGGATGTTAACAGCGCGTAGCGTTGCGCAGTTGGAGGTGAGCCGCCAGCAGTGGTGGATGTGGGGAGAGAGATGGCGGAGTTGGGAAATTTGTAAGACTGGATGTCATGATCTGTTATGTATATTATGATTTTTCAACACTATTTAGGTAAATACATTGTTTGTTCTCTATTAAAATCTTTCATTTGCTAACTATGCCTATCAGTAGTTAGTGGCTTCCGTAGTTTGAATCTTTTATTTAGCTGGCAGTAGTGGCGCTCGCTGTTTTGCAGTAGTTCGAGTAACGAAGATTTTTGGTGAGGTAAGTGATTTGTGAAAAGTATAGGTTATTGTTAGTCAGGGCCATTCTTTTGTAGGGATTTCTGAAAATCAGATTGCGTTGCGCTAAAAATATTGTGTGTCAGGTTAAGCACAGTCTTGTATAAATTTTTCTAAGGGGACGTTTCATATGGCGACCCTGCCAGGATAGTCCTTGTAGAGACGGCCAGCAACCATCTGTTGCGACTGTGCAGGTACACAATCACCATCGAAGAGTCTTGCGGACAATACAGCAAGTCCATAAACCACCACTCGTGCACTCACAAAAATTTTTTCTTGAAATGTCCTGAGAACCAGCAATGCTGTTATCCAGTCCCTTGCTGAATTATTAACACACGTGCAAACACTATCAGTCCCTACTTCTCACATATTGTCCATACACTATGACCAACAGAAACGTGTGCAGTGAAATGTAACTTACAAGTTACTTAATTTGATGAACTGGTGTCAATTACAATTTTATAACATAAGAATACAATAACAAAGATACAAAATACAATTTCTGTGGATGAAACTGCTGACAGTCTTGGCCGTTACATTGCAAACGTGATTATTGGCAAGCTAGATCCAGATGCTCCATCCAGGTCTCATTTGATTTACTCAAAACAGCTTGCAGAAACTAACCAACAAACAGTAGCACAGTCTGTGAACAATGGGCTTAAGGTGCTATACCCAAACGGAGTGGATGAGAATAAGGTGCTTCTGGCCGTCACTGATGTTGCTGCATATATGATAGCAGTGTTTCAACTATTGAAAGTATTCTTCCCATTGATGCTGCACGTAATTTGTGTAGTGCATGGGATCAACCGCATAGCACAGCAAGTAAGGCTACAATTTCCTAAAGTAAATAAAGTAATATCTATGGTGAAGAAAATTTTTGTTAAGGCACCACCAAGAACACAGGCATTCAAAGAACAGCTTCCAGATGTCCCATTACCACCAGAGCCTGTTGACACCCGCTGGGGCACGTGGCTGATAGCAGCAGAATACTATAGTACGCATCTCTCAGCTGTCCAGAAGGTGGTTGAAAATATACCAGAAGATGCTGTTACTGTAACTGCAGCAATGGAGTTACTCAAAGATTCTTCTTTAAAATGGAACTTATCTTACATTAGGGCCCACTACACATTTATGGCAAGAATAATTTCACAATTAGAAGGCCCAGGGAGACCAATCTACGACACTATTTCTTTGCTTGAAGAAGTCAAAATGAAAAGTAATGAAGCGCCAGGTGAAGCAGGGGAAAAAGTACGGGCAAAAATGCAAACGGTTTTGCAGAACACTGGCCTGAAGGAGTTGTGTGCAACTGCCGACATACTTAGTGGAAAATCCAGCACTCCTGGCTGCAGCATTCCTGTCCAACATGTGCCGAAAATGAAGTACGCCCCATGTCACATCTGTTGATGTAGAACGTTCTTTTTCAGTGTATAAATTGATTCTAACTGACAAGCGCCACAGTTTTTCACTAGAAAACGTAGAAAAGATTTTGGTTATTTATTGTGAAGACAACTATCGTCAGAATATGTGAAACTACGAATGTATTAATTAAACCATTGCCACATCTTTTTTACGGAGATCTTTATCTTGCAGGATCTCAAAAATATTTTGAGTTATGTTCAACATTAATGTTGTAGATTGCTGTGCTCTGTAACTGTGTAAATATTCAATCTCCTTGTTTTAATGAGAAATAAGATGTTCATACTGTCAACACTGTGTATTTTAATTTATTTTTATTTTCTCTGCATCATTTTTATTAGAGCCTATTTTAGGTTTTATATAGCGTAAATGAACTACTGAAGGAGCCTATTTTAGGTGCCTAAAACACACTTTTTTACGACCTAAAAATCCGTGGTCTAGTTATGACTATATGGTTCAAATGGCACTGAGCACTATGGGACTTACATCTGATGTTATCAGTCCCCTAGACTTAAAACTACTTAAACCTAACTCATCTAAGGACATCACACACATCCATGTCCGAGGCAGGATTCGAACCTGCGACCGGAGGAGCTGCGTGGTTCCGGACTGAAGCGCCTAGAACCGCTCGGCCACCGCGGCTACTTATTCGCACTGTGCTCTCATGCTACTAAGCACAGTAGCAATGGAGATAACTGGTGTCTGTCGTTATCCGTTAGCCAGCCTTGCTCGTTGCTCGCTTTAAGACATGCTGTTCGGAAGTCACAGATTCAGGTTAATTATTCGCGCCGCTTTCTGGCAGTCGTTAACCTTCTTTGTGAAACGAAAAACGCTGTAATATGGCGTACGGGACGTTGCTAAAACTGAGTGTAGTTAAGCATATCTGAAATGAATAACAACTTCCTTAATAAATCGTACAGTCAGTGATCCGCCAGTAACTGGTCTAAATTGAGCCTTTCAGTGTTCGCCTTCTAAAAATTGCACACAATTTGAGATCTTTAGGTGAAGAGCAGTAATGCAGCTTCTATTGAGATGACACACCGGCTGGTCGAATTACACTGTATATGGAGGCTAGCGACGGGACACAGTATCCTGCAACTATCTTTGAATGCGGAGCTCGAGCGCCAGCGTCTACATATGGTCAGTGAATTTGAAATATTCAGCTGCACCTCGATTTTCCAAGCAATATTGGACAGGAAGAAAGATACAGACATTTACCTATAATTTCGGTTAGTAACTGTGTGTGTAGTATACATATTTGAATAACAGTGTCTAGTGAAAAACAGAAATGTGACATAATCTGTGAGAAGATAAATGTCTTTCGGGAGAGTTTTGACGTGGATGTTATCAATGAATCGGTACTAATTAGTAGATTCAAACTGCAGAGTCAACAGAAAACGAAGGTTCAAATTTGAATGTAGTCATTTGCTCGGGAGAGGCAAGAATAGAAGACAGCCATGTCGATAACGTAGGAAGAGACGGTAAATTAATGCAGTATTTACGAGTGTGTAGGACATATTTGTCCAAAACACTATATATCGTTATCACGACCTGAGCAATATAACAGATTACCGAGTGCTGAGAACAGATTTGCAAAACGAGCCTATACGGTCGACGAATACGGAACAGTCTGATGATACTTAGGACAATAAAGTACACGAGAAGACGAAGAAGACAAGGCGGCTGAAGTCCATCTCAGTTAATCGCACAGCAACAGAAATTCTTCACACTATTGAACCAAGTACAATGGTTCATGATGTCGTTGTTGAAACGGTAAAACTATGTGGAAAAAAATGATTCAGACGTCAAGCTGATTTCTAATGGACGACGACATTCTTTTTATCTTAAAATTAATAAACTGGATAAATATGTCAAGGGCAAACATAACTGTAATGCTGAAATTGATCCGAGTTTGATACGAGAAGATACTGATTTGTTGATGCAAGGTAGATACAACGTTAACACCTAACATAAGATTCACAAGTTTATGTTTCATTCTCAAGATTTTCTAATGAGGCAGATGTGCAAAGCCGGCGCCAGCAGTTGGGAACGAGAAACAATTTAGAAGGAGTTTAATAATTCCTAACTGCGCGTTTAAATGCAAGCAAGTTCTCGATAGCTCACGACAATATCAGGACATTTGGACGGTACCTTTTCGTTTAACCGAGCGAGGTGGCGCAGTGGTTAGCACACTGGACTCGCATTCGGGAGGACGACGGTTCAATCCCGTCTCCAGCCATCCTGATTTAGGTTTTCCGTGATTTCCCTAAATCGTTTCAGGCAAATGCCGGGATGGTTCCTTTGAAAGGGCACGGCCGATTTCCTTCCCAATCCTTCCCTAACCCGAGCTTGCGCTCTATCTCTAATGACCCAGTTGTCGACGGGACTTTAAACACTACCCACCACCACCACCTTTTCGTTTAAATATTGATTTCTCGAGGGCCTTGCACGGAGCCGAGCGGTCGCAAAGTGTGGCGGACAAGACTACTAGTGTGACGTCACAAGCTCTACATCCACATCTACATCCATACTCCGCAACCCACCTGACGGTGTGTGGCGGAGGGTACTTTGAGTACCTCTATCGGTTCTTCCTTCTATTCCAGTCTCGTATTGTTCGTGGAAAGTAAGATTGTCGGTATGCCTCTGTGTGGGCTCTAATCAATCTGATTTTATCCTCACGGTCTCTTCGCGAGATATACGTAGGAGGGAGCAATATACTGCTTGACTCCTCGGTGAAGGTATGTTCTCGAAACTTCAACAAAAGCCCGTACCGAGCTACTGAGCGTCTTTCCTGCAAAGTCTTCCACTGGAGTTTATCTATCATCTCCATAACGCTTTCGCGATTACTAAATGATTCTATAACGAAGCGCGCTGCTCTCCGTTGGCTCTTCTCTATCTCTTCTATCAACCCCATCTGGTACGGATCCCACACTGGCGACCAATATCCAAGCAGTGGGCGAACAAGTGTACTGTAACCTACTTCTTTTGTTTCCGGATTGAATTTTCTTAGGATTCTTCCAATGAATCCCAGTCTGGCATCTGCTTTACCGACGATCAACTTTATATGATCATTCCATTTTAAATCACTCCTAATGCCTACTCCAAGATAATTTATGGAATTAACTGCTTCCAGTTGCTAACCTGCTATCTTGTAGCTAAATGATAAAGGATTTTTCTTTCTATGTAATCGCAGCACATTACACTTGTCTACATTGAGATTCAGTTGCCAGTCCCTGCACCATGCGACAATTCGTTGCAGATCCTCCTGCATTTCAGTACAATTTTCCTTTGTTACAACCTCTCGATATACCTCATCATCATCCGCAAAAAGCCCCAGTGAACTTCCGATGTTATCCACTAGGTCATTTATGTATATTGTGAATAGCAACGATCCTACGACACTCCCCTGCGGCACACCTGAAATCACTCTTACTTCGGAAGACTTCTCTCCATTGAGAATGACATGCTGCGTTCTCTTATCTAGCAACTCTTCAATCCTATCACACAAATGGTCTGATAGTCCATATGCTCTTACTTTGTTCATTAAACGACTGTGGGGAATTGTATCGAACGCCTTGCGGAAGTCAAGAAACACGGCATCTACCTGGGAACCCGTGTCTATGGCCCTCTGAGTCTCGTGGACCAATAGCGCGAGCTGGGTTTCACACTAGCGTCTTTTTCGAAACCCATGCTGATTCCTACAGAGTAGATTTCTAGTCTCTAGAAGAGTCATTATACTCGAACATAAACCGTGTTCCAAAATTTTACAACTGATCGACGTTAGAGATATAGGTCTATAGTTGTGCACATCTGCTTGATTTCCCTTCTTGAAAACGGGGATGACCTGTGCCCTTTTCCAATCTTTTGGAACGCTACGCTCTTCTAGAGACCTACGGTAGGTACACCGCTGAAAGAAGGGGGGCAAGTTCCTTCGCGTACTCTGTGTAAAATCGAACTGGTATTCCAACGGGCCCAGCGGCCTTTCCTCTTCTGAGCGATTTTAATTGTTTCTCTATCCCTCTGTCGTCTATTTCGATATCTACCATTTTGTCATCTGTGCGGCAATTTAGAGAGGGAACTACAGTGCATTCGTCCTCTAAGTAACATCTTTGGAAAAAGACATTTAGTATTTCGGCCTTTAGTCTGTCATCCTCTGTTTCAGTACCATTTCGGTCACAGAGTGTCTGGACATTTTGTTTTGATCCACCTACCGCTTTGACATAAGACCCAAATATTTTAGGATTTTCTGACAAGTCAGTACATAGAACTTTACTTTCGAATTCATTGAACGCCTCTCGCATAGCCCTCCTCTCACTACATTTCGCTTCACGTAATTTTTGTTTGTCTGCAAGGCTTTGGCTGTGTTTATGTTTGCTGTGAAGTGTCCTTTGCTTCCGTAGCAGTTTTCTAACTCGGTTGTTGTACCACGGTGGCTCTTTTCCATCTCTTACGATCTTGCTTGGCACATACTCATCTAATGCATAGTGTACGATGGTTCTGAATTTTCTCCACTGATCCTCAACACTATCTGTACCTGAGGTAAAACTTTTGTGTTGAGCCGTCAAGTACTCTGGAATCTGCTTTTTGTCACTTTCGCTAAACAGAAAAATGTTCCTACCTTTATTAATATTTCTATTTACGGCTGAAATCATCGATGCAGTAACCAAATTACGATCACTGATTCCCTGTTCTGCGTTAACTGTTTGAAACATTCGGGTCTGTTTGTCACCAGAAGACCTAATGTGTAATCGCAACGAGTCGGTTCTCTGTTTAACTGCTCAAGGTAGTTTTCAGATAATGCACTTAAGAAAGTTTCACTGGATGCTTTGTCCCTGCCACCCGTTATAAACGTTTGAGTCTCCCAGTCTTTGTCTTTGTCCGGCAAATTAAAACCTCCACCCAGAACTATAACATGGTCGGGAAATCTACTCGAAATATTTTACAAATTTTCCTTCAGGTGCTCTGCCACAACAGCTGCTGAGCCAGGGGGCCTATAGAGACATAGACATACCATGTTTGAGCCTGATTTAACCGTGATATTCACCCAAATTATTTCACATTTTGGATCTCCGTCAATTTCCTTCGATACTATTGTATTTTTTATCGCTATAAACACGCCTCCCCCTTCACTGTCTAGCCTGTCTCTGCGGTGTACATTCCAATCTGTGTTTAGAATTTCATTACTGTTTACATCTGGTTTCAGCCAACTTTCTGTCCCTAGTACTATGTGGGCGTTGTGGCAGTTCTGGGACCTTTCTATAGACACTCCTGCAGTGTACTATTAGCACATTAATATTATTATTCCCTGCTGCGTTTTGCCTGATAATACCTTGTCGCGTCTCAGGAGGCGTCTTGTCGGGCCTAGGGAGGGAATTCTCTAACCTAAAAAACCCGCATGTGCACTCCAAACGTACACCGCTACCCGTGTAGCTGCTTCCTACGTGTAGTGCACGCCTGACATATTTAGGGGGACCCTACATTTCTGCATCCGATAGCGGAGGTCGAGAAATTTGCACCCCAGATCTCCGCAGAATCGTCTGAGCCTCTGGTTTAAGCCTTCCACTCGGCTCCAAACCAGAGGACCGCGATCGGTTCTGGGAACGATACTACAAATAGTTAGCTCAGATTCCAACCCGCGAGAGAGGCTTTCCGCCTTCACCAACTCCGCCAACCGCCTGTATGAACTGAGGATGACCTCTGAACCCAGACGGCAGACATGAGTAACGATTTGCAGTCGGGTGCACCCAGTGCTCTCTATCGCCGCCGGCAGGGCCTCCTCCACATCTCGGATGAGACACCCAGCAAGCAGACAGAGTGAACACTGACCTTCTTCCCCGACCTTTCCGCTATCTCCCTAAGGGGCTCCATCACCCGCCTAACGTTGGAGCTCCCAATCACTAATAAACTCCTCCCCCCGTGTGTCTGCTCGGACCTTGATGAAGGAGCGGCCACATGTCCACTCACAGGCAGAGCGGGCGGTGCCACACGGCCAGCCTCCACATTGACCCTCCGCCTCCTGCGCCGCGAACGCCGTTGAACCCGCCACTCCCCTTGGGGACAGCGTGGCCCAACAGCGCCCGGTAACCGTGAAGATGTCTCGACAACAGGAACCGTGGGTGAAGCATGTAACACCTGGGGTGTACCATGCGACGCACCAGACTCCCCACTGCCGCTACACTCCGAGACAGCAGCCTGAAGACGGCTGACCGCGGCCATCAGCACGTTCAGCTGTTCGCTAACAGTGGCCAGCTCCTCCTGCGTCCGTACACAGCAGTCTCACATCCTATCCATCCTAAGAAATCAATTTACTGTAGAGAGTTAATCAACTTTTAACTAGACTGCTAATTCACTAAACTGTGTTCTTGTTGCAAACAATGGAAATAAGCGCTACCTGTCTCTGGACTGTAACCAAAACAAACGCTAGCATTACTGGCACTACTGCTGACTAAAGGGACTCTCTCTCTGACTGTATACAAAACAAACAAAAAATCTTTGGAACACTATTACTAGTACTCGAAAATTAAAGCTTCCTAAAAGCAAAAACACACGGAAGAAGAAGTGACAAGTAAGAAAAATACAGTTAATACTTAAATTAACGTAGATCGCTGCGCAGCAGATGTGAAGCGGACGGCAGTTACTACGACACTGGGCTCCTTGCAAGACCCAAGAGAAATCAATATTTAAACGGAAACGCACCCTCCAAATGTCCTAATTGTGTCGTGTGCTATCGAGAACTTGCTTCCATTTAAACGCGCAGGGCCCGTATATCTCGTTGGCCCCGAGAGGCGGCCGACCAACGTCACATCATTGCTACGTTAGCCCATGCGAGAAGGTGGCCTGGTAATAATCTGTCGTCATTTCACGCAGTACCAGCAGCTGGCGCACCTTTCGTTGCGTGGCGGTGCTATTCACGACTGTGAAGACTGTGCAGCTTGCACGTCTGTCTACTGTGTGCTGTTTGAGGCATTATGTTGGTCAACAAATCCATGTGGGTTGGCGTAACGGCGTGAAATACGTGCAGGTCAGGTTCTTTACAAGCAGAGTGCCCACAAATGCAGTGCATGATTAAGGTGAAATAGTGCGACGTTAAATGTTTCCACGACCGGATATTCAAAGTTCGCAGGTATTTATGTACAATCACGAATTTACAGTATATGAGTAAACTGCGTGTAAATTACCTATATCTCCTCCTTTTAGTTTTATTTCTGAATTTACTGACGGTTAAAACTTATGAAATTAACTTTCAAAGATAATCCATCTTTTGTGTAAATTTTATACATGACATGATTGCTCTTCCTGCATGACTACGTATATTTTGATACTGTATACAATTATAATACTGATTCGAGGATCGTTTTCCGTCAAACGTACATTCTCCTGAACATAATGACTTTTATTTCAAAAGTGAAAGAATAGGGTGGACACAACCGTCTTTGTCGTCAACACATAACCGTTGCACGTAGACAGTTAATAATAACAAAGCGAAGTTCTATAAGTTACATTTGGCATTCCAACTGACCATGCATAGCTGTGAGACCTAAAGACAGTCTGGTGTTGCATAGATGTCGATTGTTTTGAATAAAAATAAAGCGACTGCATCTTTGTATTGTAAAATTCGATTTTCAACCGTTATGAATTTTGTTTAGGAAGAAAATCAAGATTTTTTTGATGTAAAGTTTCTTAATTTCTCGAGATTTTGACGCTCTATTGCGCCAGTTTTAAAAATGTGGCGCGTTGTCACCCAGGAGCACATGCAACAGCCCTATCATTCAATGTCAAGCCGAATAACTGCTTGAATAGGGATCAAAAGTGGGCCAACGCTTTGTTGACTTTTCAGTTTGTGCTGCTCCTCCTCCTGAACGAGTCAAAGATTTTTTTCTGAAATTGTAATCATTTCTTTGTCTGTAAATTTGCATCACATCTACCGATTTCCGTCCCATACGGATAAATCCTTCGTGGTGTGTGTTTTTTCCTTTCGTTCTTTATTTTCATACCCTAGAGGGGAAATCTGGAGAGGCTGAAGAATCCACAGAAGGACCTAAAGCTCCGAAAGCGGTAGAGCTTTACTAGTTCAGCAGTAAATCAACAGGTAGTGGCGGAAGTATAGAGGGTACTAGCTTAGCCACTTGCTGCTTCACTCTGAGTCTGTGTCGTCTGAACACACCCTTTTTTCGTTTTTGTTTAATCGAATTTTTATGTTTTTCATAAAATGCAACACCTCAATCTTTTAACGCTAATTAAAGCCATAGAAGCTCGGTCTTTTCCGAATGTACTTCTGGCCAAAACGCGATTCTCGTAGTTGGAGTCCATGTATTTTGTTAATCATACCTTTTGCGTTTTTTGGTGATATTCTCACAGAAACTTCCATTCCCTAATACATATTTCTTTATATCAAAGCGAGAAATAAAATACCAACTTTCATAGATTTAGATTAAAAATATTTTTAACACAACGAAATACATTCTTATAAATTTTTATTCCGTTTCACGCTCTTAGCTGTTGAATTCCTAAAAACAATGCAACACGTAATTTTTTTTCTAACAAGGAAGCAATTACACAAGTTTTCATAGATGTAGCTTTAAAAATGCTTTAGTAATTCTGTAAGAATGATTGATGTTCAAAAAAACTTTCACTAACTGTTTTACTCCCTTAGTGGTTGAATTTCCATAACTGGTGAAACATAATTTTTAAATTTATGACTAAGTAACCAAATACCAATTTTCGTAGTTCTAGCTTCAGAAATGCCTTAATAGCGACATATTTTCAAAAAAAGCTTTCATCTCCTATTTCAGTCCCTTAGGAGTGGAATTTCGAACAACCCGTTCTTAAACGATTCCTGCAGCATAAGATCCACGCTCTTTCCAAATTTGAAGTTTGCATTCTATGCAGTTTCGACTGGTCGATGGTGAATCGCATAATCAGTATGTGCCTATCTCACACGCACGAGAGTTGAATTTCGAAAAAAGTGAAACACGTATTTTTTCATTTCCAGCACAGAAGCCAAATACCAGTTTTCATAAATTTAACTTCAAATATGTTTTGAATGTGAAGTATTTTGATAAAACATTATATCCCCTAATAGAGGTTGAATATTCAAAATCGGTGAAACAAATTAAAGTCTTCATGGATTTGGCTTCAAAATTCTTTCACAATGAAATATTTCATAAAAATATTCATCTCCCATTTAAACCCCGTTCTGGGCTGAATCTTCAAAAACAGTGAAACATGTATTCTTTTACAAATAACCTTATAATTTGGACAACCACAGGTAAAGAATTAATACCAAAGACGCTAAAATAGTGAGTGAAAGTCAAAATCCGCAATAGCTCTCTATTGTGATTTCCCCTGTATGACAATCTGTTTTATCATACCCTGGCGGTATACCTTCAGGTCGTATAAAACTAATGCTTCAAGTGGGACGACTTCCAAGGTGGGTGTGTCCGCATACAAAAGTGTGTCAATCCTAAGTAAAAGCATGGATGGACCAGCAGACGAGCATCCGATCCGAACCGTGCATGATCAGTAAAATATCTCAAACTCTGTCAAAAGATGAGCCCGGACAACGTATGACAATCCACATCTGATAGGACAGGATAAAACAATCGTCAAAATCCGCGGGGAATCAAAGAATTAAAAGCCAGACAGTCCTTGGGAATCGTTAACATGCTAGAATATACACACATCAAAAAACGTTTTGCATTGCCTCGGTTCCGAGAGTTCTGGAACCTGTACAAAAACTGGAATTGAGATCAACATAAACATCATTTCCGCCCTTTTTATTGCTCATGAAAACCACGCATTGCATGTTGTACCACCATACAGCAAGACCTTCAGAGGTGGTGGTCCAGACTGCTGTACACAGCGGTACCTCTAATACCCAGTAACACTTCCTCTTGCATTGATGCATGCTTGTATTCGCCGTCGCATACTATCTACAAGTTCATCAAGGCACTGTTCGTCCAGATTGTCCCACTCGTCAATGGCAATTCGGCGTAGATCCCTCGGAGTGGGTAGTGGTTCACATAAACAGCCCTTTTCAATCTATCCCAGGCATGTTCGACAGGGTTCAGGTCTGGAGCGATAACGATCGTGAAGAAAGTCATTCACAAGATGTGCACGATGGCGGCGCGAGTTGTCGTCCATGAAGATGATTGGCTATCTAATATGCTGCCGATATGGTTGCACTATCGGTCGGAAGATGGCATTAACGTATCGTACAGTCGTTACGGCGCCTTCCTTGACCACAGCGGTGTATGTCGGCCCAACATGATGCCACCCCTAAACAGCAGGGAACATCCACATCGCTGCATTCGCGCGCTGGACAGTGTGTCTAAGGCGTTCAGCCTGACCGGGTTGCCTCCAAACACGTCTCCGGCGATTGTCTGGTTGAAGGCATCTGCGAAACTCATGGGTGAAGAGAACGTGATGCCACTCCTGAGCGGTCTATTCGGCATGTTGTTGGTCCCATCTGTACCGCGCTGCACGGTGTCGTGGCTGCAAAGATGGACTTTGCCATGGACGTCGGGAGGGACTGAAGTTGCGCATCATGCAGCCTATTGCGCACAGTTTGAGTCGTAGCACGACGTCCTGTGGCTGCACTGAAAGCATTTTTCAACATGGTGGCGTTGCTGTCAGGGTTCGCCCGAGCCATAATCCGTAGATAGCGGTCACAAACTGCAGTAGTAGCCATTGGGCGGCTTGAGAGAGGCATGTCATTGACAGTTCCTATCTCTCTCTATCACCTCCATGTCCGAACAACATCGCTTTGGTTCACTCCGAGACACCTGGACACTTCCCTTGTTAAGAGCCCTTCCTGGCAGAAAGTAACAATGTGGACGCAATCGAACAGCGGTATTGACCGTCTAGACATGGATGAACTACAGATAACACGAGCCATGTACCTCCTTCCTGGTGGAACGACTGGAACTGATTGGCTGTCGGACCCTCTCCGTCAAATAGGCGCTGCTCGTGCATGGTTGTTTACATCTTTGGACGGTTTTAGTGACATCTGTGAACAGTCAGAGGGACTGCGTCTGTGATACAATATCCACAGTCAACGTCTTTCTTCAGGAGTTCGGGGAACCGGGATAATGCAAAACTTTTTTTGACGTGTGTATTAGCAGGCGTCAAATAGAAATGAACGTTACAGTACTAGCCTCACAATCACTCACTCTCTCACTTAGTGTGGGTGGAGACCAGGGCATAAATACAATAAGCAGGTTCAGATGGACGTAGATTTAGGAACTGTGGTTAAACAACCTGTTTTCGGTTACATCAGTTTTATTTTTCAACACCAGCTGAACATGAGTAGTAAAACTGCTCAAAATAACGGTTTACTGAAATAAACGATTTTTGTTTCTATTATTTCTTGTTAACAACCTGGAAATCGAACAAGATTGAAAAATATTGACTCCCTCAGTTTCTAGGTACATGGAGTCAAAATATTAAATTAAATAGGCACATAAAAAAAACCACTGAGTCCGTCCACCATTCGCTGCTTTTCTCGAAAAGTGGTAAGTTTTTTAATACTACAAAAAGCCACCAGAATTCTGCTACTGATTCTAATTTTTAGAAACTCTGTTCAAAAATCATTTTGCAGTTGAGGATCGTACCACGATTTGGACATTACGAAAGTGCTGAAAGGTGAAAACAGTTGCTTATAAACAGTAGTTTTCGTTTTAATCCATCCGTTTTCAAGGGCTACAAGTGGCTAAAGGTATGTTATGTAGCCACAGGCAACAGGTCAGCTTATTGACATCTTTATTGCAAAGTATAAATGAATTGTTAAGTTGTAAGTTTTCTCCTTTCATGACGTCGCAAGTTTCTTCTACTTCCTCGAGTTTTTATCGTTTTAAAGCAAATGGAGCGCTGTAGTTAATGGATACCGCCGTTCCTAAAATATTTCCAGACTATATATGGTGCCGTTCTGCAATACAACTAGTTTCTGACGATGACAGCGAGAAACTACCTTATACAACAGATGAGGCAACTCTCGCGCAGTGGATGTACACGCGTCCCATCGAGTAGCTTATGCCATATGGTAAAATTACGATCTCAATACTGAACCAATTCTTATTCCAGTTTTCTATAATAACGCAATATTTCAAAGCAATTGAAATTTTACAAACAAAAATTACCCTTTTTTTTAAAAAAAAAGTTTACTTACAAACCACAAATTTTAGCACTGCTTCCATGGGTATCTCGGTTATTCGTAGAAAATAAAAATAAGCACCTGTTACAACGTCGACCAAACTAAAACAGGAAAATACTGGTTATTCAGAGCTAAAATGCCGGTATTAGTTTTATAGGGCTGGTTTTTCCCATCTCTATGTAGATTGCAGTAGTTGTGCATAAATTAAGAAGCTTGCACGGGATAGACCAGCATGTAGAGGTGCATTAAACCATGCTTCAGTCTATCCACCACAACACCACCAGCATCACCACCACCATCAAAAACAGCAGTAACAATGGCTCACTTCAAAACATATAACTGAACTATCATAAAAACTTTCAAAATCAGTTTCTGTGCAGAATGTAATGTAATATACAGGGAAAGGTATCCTACATCGTACTTTGATAACACTAGTCAGCAAAACTTCAGCTAATTTTCATGTTTTCGGATGTGCTGACAACGAAAGTGTTAATGAAAATGCAAGATTAGCTCTCGTTTTGAAGTTCTGATAACTTTACGTTATTGCCTATGTAAGCTTATGAGTGTATTTACCCACCGGAGGAAGGTCACTGAAAACTCAGTCGCTTTGCCCCGCGGTTGTAGATTTCTGCTAGTTATTTTCATGATTAGTGTTCAGCAGTAATCGGCGAACACTGGTGCACTACACTTTCCGTGGTTTTCACTCCCAAGCACGAAATTTGCTGGTGGAAGCGTTCTCCTTGTTCGTCGGTAACAGCACCACAGTTGTGAGAAAATAAGTTTAAATGGGAATCTAGGAAATATAACTTTAAGGGGATGTTGCACTCCAGTTTATTGTAGTAGAGCGGAAGATTTGCCGCAAGATCCTTATAGTTCTCTACCCTCTTGTTTCCTAGAAAGTTTGTTGACACTTGAACAAAGGCATCCCAAGCTAACTTTTCATCACGTGTCAGGATGGTGTTGAAATGCTCATATTTGTACAGTTTGCTTATCTAGGGATTTGCCTATCTAGGGACCTACGAAAATCCTCTCATTTGTTTTCGCCTCACTAAGACGTGCAAATTTTTCGCGCAAATAGAACGTCGTAGCCTTAATGAAGTTTTCCATTAGATCCAGTTTTATATGAAGAAAAGGCAGAATTATATTCTTGGATTCGACCATGGCTTCGTGCACAACGTTGTGAGATCCTGGTTCAAGTGACTAACGCCTAGGGCAATATTTCTTT
The DNA here is from genome assembly GCF_021461395.2 of Schistocerca americana. Classification (NCBI taxonomy): domain Eukaryota; kingdom Metazoa; phylum Arthropoda; class Insecta; order Orthoptera; family Acrididae; genus Schistocerca; species Schistocerca americana. The sequence goes on along the minus strand of NC_060124.1, from coordinate 485,700,051 downwards.
TAATAATGAAATACTCTGACGCAGCTCTCTCAGAGGCACAGGAAGCAACAGAATTTGGTGTAGCCATGTTGCGTGCCAAGTAACATGCCCACTGTAGTTTATCTATCATCTCCACAACGCTTTCGCGATTACCAAATGATCCTGTAACGAAGCACGCTCCTCTCCGTTGGATCTTCTCTGTCTCTTCTATCAACTCTATCTGGTACGGATCCCACACTGGTGAGCAGTAACCAAGCAGTTGGCGAACAAATTACTGTAACCTACTTCCTTTGTTTTCGGATTGCATTTCCTTAGTATTCTTCCAATGAATCTCAGTCTCGCATCTGCTTTACCGACGATCAACTTTATATGATCATTCCATTTTAAACCACTCCTAATGCCTACTCCCAGATAATTTATGGAATTAACTGCTTCCAGTTGCTAACCTGCTACATTGTAGCTAAATGATAAAGGGTCTTTCTTACTATGTATTCGCAGCACATTACACTTGTCCACATTGAGATTCAGTTGCCCTTCCCTGCACCGTGCGCCAATTCGTTGCAGATCCTCCTGCATTTCAGTACAATTTTCCTTTGTTACAACCTCTCGATATACCACAGCATCATCCGCAAAAAGCCTCAGTGAACTTCCGATGTTATCCACAAGGTCATTTATTTATATTGTGAATAACAACGGCCCTTGTCACTCCCCTGCGGCAGACCTGAAATCACTCTTACTTCGGAAGACTTCTCTCCATTGAGAGTGACATGCTGCGTTCTGTTATCTAGGAACTCTTCAATCCAATCACACAATTGGTCTGATATTCCATATGCTCTTACTTTGTTCATTACACGACAGTGGGGAACTGTATCGAACGCCTTGCGGAAGTCAAGAAACACGGCATCTACCTGGGAACCCGTGTCTATGGCCCTCTGAGTCTCGTGGACGAATAGCGCGAGCTGGGTTTCACACGATCGTCTTTATCGAATCCCATGCTGATTCCTACAGAGTAGATTTCTAGTCTGCAGAAAAGTCATTATACTCGAACACAAACTCTACAACCTATCGACGTCAGAGATATAGGTCTATAGTTGTGCACATTTGTTTGACGTCCATTCTTGAAAACGGGGATGACATGTGCCCTTTTCCAATCTTTTGGAACGCTACGCTCTTCTAGAGACCCACGGTACACCGCTGCAAGAAGGGGGGCACGTTCCTTCGCGTACTCTTCCATCAGGTCCAGCGGCCTTTCCTCTTTTGAGCGATTTTAATTGTTTCTTTATTCCTCTGTCGTCTATTGCGATATCTACCATTTTTTCATCTGTGCGACAATCTAGAGAAGGAACTACAGTGCATTCTTCCTCTGTGAAACAGCTTTGGAAAAACACATTTAGTATTTCGGCCTTTAGTCTGGCATCCTCTGTTTCAGTACCATTTTGGTCACAGAGTGCCTGGAGATTTTGTTTTGATCCACCTACCGCTTTGACATAAGACCAAGTCCATACTCAGGACACAGTGTTAATCTATGAAGAAGGTCCATATCAGCATATATCTGACTGCAGAATGAATATTCGTTCTGGAAACAGAGTCTCTCAGGAAATCCATTACCCGTTCCCATACACAGATATGAAGGTAGTACAATTCATCTGGTGCACAATACGGCAATCCTCTCTTCTGGTGGTCAGACGTGGCCCAGTGGAGCCTTGACAACTGCCCTCACTTTCCCATGTAGTCCACAAACTTAGACGTTGCGCGATTCTACAAGCCAGACAAATGGAGGCCCGCAATGAAGCTCCCTTCAAACTCAGTCAAGTGCGAATAATGCTGTTCACGCGAGTATGCATCTTCTCCGTGTCCTTCATAGTGATCATTCTACATCTGACGCTGTTCACGTCCTTTATACACCCTACATTAAAAACACTCATGCACTAAGATGTCTGTCCTAACTGTCACAGAGAAACGCAGCTATAGCCATTCACATACCAATCAATGGTGTGTATGTGTACCAAGTTATGCTGACATTCGACTACGTCTTTCAGGAGCTTCACTTGTTTTGTCAGGCAACGTATTTAACACAGCTTTCGGAGCGAGATACCAGACAAAGCGACGTCGCAGTAAGACGCAAACAGTGGAGGGGCTTTAATACCATTTTGAAACTCTCCAGAAATGCGGAGCACTTGCTTACTTAGACTTATCACACAATTCCGGTATCTTGGATTAATACCAGCTATAATTCTCTGTGGGAAATTCCCATACCGTTCAGCTTTTCTTCCAAGTGTTTAGCCGTCTCTCTCAGAATTACAACATGAAACTTCCTGGCAGACAAAAAAAAAAAAAAAAAAAAAAGGCGTTCCGGTCCGAGACTCTAACTTGGCACCCAAATCTTTTGCAAGTAAGTGCTTTATCGAGAGGCAAAGGTTCCGGATTCGAATCCTGGTCCGACACACAGTTTTCATCCGCAGGCAAGTTTCAGATCAGCTCTTCAACGCAGTTTCGTTTTTCACATCAGTACTAATCCCACAAAGATACGTTGAGTACTTCTGTGAAATATAGAATGTATGAATAGAGGTAGTAGCAGAAATAGGGGTGTGAGGGCAGGTGTTGAGTTATGTTTGGATAGTTAGATAGGCAGAGGATTTGCTCACGAACAGCAAAGGCCCCAGATTAGAGTCCATGTTAAGGACACAGTTTTAATCTATCAAGAAGATCCTTATTAGTGCTTATCTGACTGCAGAATGAATATTCGTTCTGTAAAATTGTACTATCATTAGCAAATCTGAGAGATTTCGCTGTTTGTCATTGAATTTTAATTCCCGTTCAAAATTTCGACATGTTTCCTTCCAAGAGTGGCCTAGAGTAATATTAATGTCGTTATTGGCGTATCGTAGTAGGGAGATGAAGGCTAGGTCCAGGGCAGACTGAAATATCCCGTGGTCCAACCGGAATTTGATCCTACGGCCTGTCGGTTTCCTGGCACGTATTTTTCCACCAGGCTCAATGTCTTCCAGGATAAGCCACAGTGTATTGCCTGGCGTGTTCCTTCATTTCTCTCTAAATCAAACTGATATTCCCCGAGGTTGGCTCCCACCAAAATTTCCATTCTTCTGTTAATAATAGTGTTAGTATTTTCCAACGACGACTTACAAAACTGGTAAGTCGGTAATATGTACAATGTCGGCATTTTCTTTCTTTGCAATTGGAATTATCAGACTCTTCTGAATGAGGGTATTTCGCCATTCTCGTAACATTCATACCTCAGTCTCGTAGCTTGGATACCGCTGTTTTGCAATTTGCATACGCGATGGAATAATTTTGCCAAAGAAGGTTTTTCCAAGGATCTCAATAATTCTGCGGTAATATCATCTACTCCACGAGCTGTGTTTCGGATTAGTTCTTGCAGAGTTCTGTCAAATTATTCTTACAGTGTAAGATGTTCAGTCTCATCTGTATCTCCTTCCACTTTCCTTTGAATAGCGTCGTCTTTATTTCCTTTGTATAACACTTCTGCACATTTCTACCGTCTTCTGTTTATTAATGGCTTGCCACATGGGCTCTTCATATACATACATCTGTTTCTCTTTTCCAAGGATTCCTTTTTTTTCCCTATAGGTGCCACTTATCTTTCCCACAGTCAAGCATGCTTCTACAGTTTCGTGTTTGTCGTCGTCTAGTCAGTTCTGCTATCTCATTTTGCACTATCTGTCAGATTCTTTAGACGTTTGTATTGTCTTTTGCTTTTTTCATTTGCTGCATTTTTATGTTTTCTCTTTTAGTCACTTAAATTTAGTAACTCGTGTATTGTCCAAGGATTCCTAATGGGTTTTGTATTTCTGCCAATTTGATACTATGCCACCGCAGTATTTCATCTCTTTTTTAGTCATTCGCTGCCTAATGTTCCGTTTAAAACTTCCAACAACGTCTGGTTCTTTCAAATCATCCAAATCCCATTTCCTTAAATTCCTATCTTTCTGCAATTTTTTCTGTTTTTAAACTGAACTTGGTAGCCAACAAATGACGGTCACAGTCCAAATATTACCAGTATAATTTTTAATCTTGAAAATTATTTCTTGAAATTGAAATTTATTATATTTGTATATGTCCTAATTTCCAATGTTTCAATTTGTGTCACGCCATTTATTCCTTAACGACCTTTGCTCTAATCTCTGAATACACTGATCGACTTAATTTACGGAGGCTGCTACGGCGGGGTACCTGCTGAGGTTCTCTGAGGCGTGAGTGGATCAGCCAATGAGATGCTTAGACGCACAGTTATTGGCGATCGTTTTCAAGTTTTTAAGGAGAACAATAACTGCGTCGGCTTCCTGGCCCTTTCGTGGCTGTGGTAGAGATAAGATGTAATTTCTTAATTTCTTATTGTGTGAAGCGATGTGCTATTGGAAGTGGCTGCATCTATACATACTGAGGAATAGAGAGAGAGAGAGAGAGAGAGAGAGAGAGAGAGAGAGAGAGAGCTCAAACGGTCCGGAACTAGCCTGGTGGGTTGCTGGATCAAATAAACCGATACATTTCCTGTTATGTATCCTCGGAGTTTTAACTAGTTTATTTAACTGTAAGATGAAACGTCAAAAACAACCATAAGTTAGCTCTCGTAAAGTTCCAAGTGGACATTTTAGGAAAAGAGTTTACACCCTATTAACTTTTCGCCGTGCTACAGAAGAATGCTGAAGATTAGATGGGTAGATCACGTAACTAATGAGGAGGTATTGAATAGAATAGGGGAGAAGAGGAGTTTGTGGCACAACTTGAGAAGAAGAAGGGACCGGTTGGTAGGGCATATTCTGATGCATCAAGGGGCCACAAATTTAGCATTGGAGGGCAGTGTGGAGGGTAAAAATCGTATAGGGAGACCAAGAGATGAATACATTAAGCAGATTCAGAAGGATGTAGATTGCAATAAGTACTGGGAAATGAAGAAGCTTGCACAGGATAGAGTAGCATGGAGAGCTTCATCAAACCAGTCTCAGGACTGAAGACCACAACAGTAAGAATGATGAGGGCACAACCAATTATGAATGACAACTGCAAATATTATCCGCCTTTAAAGGCAATACAGTGAACAAATAGCAACTAAGCAGCTTCACGGCCACCAATGCGTTTAAATACAATTTTAAAAACAGTTACAATTAGTAGCTCGCCTTAGTCGACAACAAGAAGAGCAAAATAAAAAATAAAAAAATGTACCATTTCACAAATAGCCAACTGGACGCAGCTGCCGATTAAATTACCAAAATAAAGAACATCACTATACGCGTCATGCGTTTTAGATGAATTACCAAACCGTACAAAGCTGTTTTTCAATAGAAATCTTTATGAAACAAGGCCCTACACTGGGCTATCTTCTAAGATTTTAACTTAATGTGAAGGCCCATAAACAGTAAGAGGCTACCTCAGACACACCAAAAGTCTTTAAGCTTTTCAATACTACAAACACACAGCTTAAAACCTGAATTTAAAATACACAAAGAAGATCAAACATGGAGTGTTCAGAGGGTAAAAAAGTAAAGAAAACACCACACCAGTGTGCGAGGTCACAAGAATCGAAATACCAGTTAACTCTGAAGTGGCACACACGAAGTCGGAAGGCAGGTAACAATAAATGTGCGCAGTTCTTCTGTCAGTGTCGTCGGTCTCACGCAGTTTTATATACAATGTAGATACATATAAAACAGATTACACGCAGACAATGTTCGCGGAATATAAAGTCGAACTTTATAAAGTTTAACGAGAAAACAACACGCTTCTTTATTACAAGAACAAAGCACAACCAATGCGCCCACACAGGTCGGGACCACACAATATTGCAGTGCAATGTATCTCGATAACTAGTATGGTAGACTCTTACAGAAGACCACAGTGATTTTCCAAAAATCTCCTCCCTGGCACCTGATGGCTGTAAAGCAGATACTCACCGCAGTTTGCACGTTGTTCCTTCACGGAATTGAAACCATCACAGGCCCCTTCTCCACCGGCAAAGGCAGCATATTCGGGGACTCGGACTCGAACCCGCCACTCGCCCCTGCCCAAACAGGAAGCAAACGCCCTCTTCCAAAAGTGAGCCACCCCTTTCACCGTCAACGCGTCCACCTCGACATTCCAGGTGGACGCAGATGCCGAAGCGCTTGTCGCCCCTTACATGGAGCCATCAACAAAGTGTCGCCTGTAACTCACAGTACTGCAATTCACACTCAACTGACCACTCAGGCAGGCCGGAGTGGCCGAGCGGTTGTAGGCGCTTCAGTCTGGAACCGCGCGACCGCTACGGTCGGAGGTTCGAATCCTGCCTCGGGCATGGATGTGTGTGATGTTCTTAGGTTAGTTAGGTTTAAGTGGTTCTAAGTTCTAGGGGACTGATGACCTCAGATATTAAGTCATATAGTGCTCACAGCCATTTGACCACCCAGCCATAGTTCATGCGTGAGCCTGAACCCCCGTGAAGCGATAAGTCACTGCCCCCTAGTGTGAGTCCTGAGCTCGCGCTATATGACAACGTGCCAAAGACGTTATGCTAGTGCGACAGAGCTATTATGTTTGTGTGTGCGTGTGTATGTGTGTGTGTATGTGTGTATGAGAGAGAGAGAGAGAGAGAGAGAGAGAGAGAGAGAGATTTTATTAAAATAAAATGATGACTCTGGACAGAAGGTATCATTCATTACTAAATGCAGGGCCAGCCATGATGGCTTTCCGAAGTTTATCTTGCCTATGTATGGAATGTTCTGACAGGGCGACTCCCGCAAGTATGATTCACTGGAGCATTTCGGATTCCTTATAAACTGTAGTTATCTTGGAATTAAGTTTAGTAAGATCGTACTTCATCCAGCAAATACGTTTCTTCTTACATGATTTTCAAAAGTTCGGTGTTAAACTGATCTTAATATATGTCTCATGCAACTTTAATTGGAGTGGGTTATGTAAACTTCAGTATGTTTGAGGCACAACAATAATGCAAAGTGACCACTAATTCTATAGCTTTATTTCAAATCCAGACCATTCATATAATTAAACGAAGTGCAACGTTTGCCGGTCATAGCTTTAAGTGACTATAAGGCCTTGCTCGAAAACTTTGTAGCTAATTAAATTAAAGCTTCAGTCTGTAATGAATTGTAATGAACGTTCAGAGATACGCCACTCTTTGCATTAGCAGCCTGCTTTCAGATGTACTGTAAGCTTGTCTCAAGAGCTTCAGGACAACAGGTGTTTCATTGTCTTGTTTTTATGTTCCTTGACAACGTTACATTACCGGGTCTCAGTGAACAGTAGTAGAGCAGTTCAGGTGCTGGTGCGATGTGTGTGCGTGTCTCATTCGAACTGTTACTTAGAGAAGACAGATCTCGTCATAATAATATTTCCTCTGCATTTTATTCACTTGTAAGGAACGAAATTTTTAAATAGGCCATTTCAAGTGAAACTTTTATCTCCACTGCTTCTAGCGAATTCACATCCAATTTTAAGGTTCAAAATGGTTCAAATGGCTCTGAGCACTATGGGACTTAACATCTGAGGTTCTGAGGTCATCAGTCCTCTAGAACTTAGAACTACTTAAACCTAACTAACCTAAGGACATCACACACATCCATGCCCGAGGCAGGATTCGAACCTGCGACCGTAGCGGTTGCGCGGTTCCAGACTGAAGCGCCTAGAATCGCTCGGCCACCTCGGCCGGCCCAATTTTAAGGATGCTGTACAAAAGTTGTCTTTTCACTATAAAAGCTGTGTGACACATTTCCATGTATTTTCCACATATGCAACCTTATTTTCATAGGTCTTAAACTAAGTGTTAGCAATGATTAAATTACCGGTGCAAAATTCTAACAGGTGGCGTTACCTTTCTTGTGTTCTCCCAATTCATAGCCTCCTACAATTTTTCTTCCCCTTTCTTTCCACTTAGCGAATATTCAATTCCCCACCACAGTCAAATTTTCGTCTGTCTTATCTAAGTGGTTTCTTTTACATAATGCTTTCTCTCATTCTAATCATCTTCGGAACTAGAATTCACACAAAGTTCTGCTACTGTAAAGTGTGTTTGTTTTGTATCTGTGTTACTGTGTTAGCTTCTATAAACAGTTCACTATGTTTTCATTAAAGCTTATCCACCTCCTTATATTCTCATTCATAGTATGACCTACTCCTGAATTACCACTATTTTTATTTTGTGTTGCTCACTCTGCACTCACCTAACAAAATGCTGTATTCTTTCTGTCACAATACTTCACTAATTCTCTCAATATCTCTCTTCAACATATCCATTGTTGTTTTCTACTTCTGCCACACCTTTACCGGATTAAAGGTTCCAACATTCCATTCCTCGACCCACAGTGCGCCATACACGATTTTTCCTACAATTTCTTCTGAGTAGTCCATCCTGGTTATCTGAAAGGAGGACTGTTTTAACTCATCAATGTTTTACCGAAGACATATTGTAATACGACAGTGAAAATGCACGCGGGAGACAATAGGGTGCTATCTGTGTTGCAGTCCGACATTGGAGAACAGTGACGGTCAATGCAACAGTTGTTTCGACGCATCACCATATAAACTGGGCTACAGTAGCAGACGGTCCATGTGCTTGTCGTTATTGAAACAAGTTATCATCAGGTGTGACAGCAATGATCAAGGGACAATAGGAACACGCCGCCAGGTCAGATGACTAAAGCTTGAGTACCACCACAACATAGTTGTGTTAGCATATACTGTCCTAAGGAGGGGTAGTGTCTTTGATTAGCAATCAAAACGTCCTTGTTCCCGGGTTCGTACACCGTTACAGCTCAAATTTTGAATAAAAATCGCCAGCAATGGCTGCCGAAGACTTCCATAATAAGAAATCACCCTCATTCAGCCATGTCAAAGAGGAAGGAGGACCGTACATAGATTCAGGACACACTCTTGGAGTGGAAAACTGCCTCTAAAGACGAAAGAATCATCAATCATCAACGGCATGAGGATTCAGAAGGCAATGGAAACCACTGCCTTAAGGACACGTAGTGTCTGTCCACAGAATATGTGGCCTGTAATTGAAAAAGTATCATGAAGATCTCTTTGCCAAAAGATTCCGGAATAGTCCCTAATTCGAATTCCGGGCGTGGACTGCCAAGGGGGATGTGACGATGAGAAAAAACTGAATAACCAACCTAGGATAACATTCTATGAGTCGGGGCGTGGAATGTCAGAAGCAGGGAAAGTAGAAAACCTGAAAAGGGAAATGCTAACAGTCAAACTAGATATGGCGTTGATCAGTAAAGTGAAATGGAAAGAAGACAAGAATTTCTGTTCAGATGAGTATAGGGTAATATCAGCGGAAGTGGGTTTCTTTATCAGTAGGAAGGGAGGGCAGAGAGTGAGATACTGTGAAGAGTTCAGTGATAGCGTTTTTCTGAACAGAATCGACAGGAAACCAACGCAAACAACGGTAGTTAAAGTATACAGGCCAATGTTGCAAGCTGAAGATGAAGACATAGAGAAAGTGTATGAGGATATTGAACGTGTAATAAAGTACGTTAAGGGAGATGTAAAACAGTCATGAAGGACAGGAATGCGGTTTTAGAGTAAGAAGTAAAGGTTACACGAAAATACAAGTGAAGTAATAGGAATAAGAGAGGAGAAAGACTAAATGAGTTCTGCAATAAATTTCAGCTAGTAACAGCAAATACTCTATTAAAGAATCACAAGAGGGGGGCGAACACTTGGAAAAGGCCGCCAGATACGGGAAGATTTCACTTGGATTACATCATGGTCAGGTAGAGATTCCGAAATCAGATACTGGATTATAAGGCGGAGCCGGGAGAAGATATAGATTCAGATCACAATTTACTAATGAAGAGTAAGTCTGGAAAAATTAATACGCCAAGAAATGGGATACAGTAATAATAAGGAACGAAGAGATGCGCTTGATTTTCTCTGAGGCTACGTACACTGAGATAATTAATAGCTCAGTAGGCAGTTCAGCTGAAGAGGAAAGGACATCTCTAAAAAGGGCAGTCACAGAAATTGGTAAATACACGTTGTTACAAAGACGGTAACTGCTAAAAAATCGTGGGTAACAGAAGAAAGACTCCAGTTGAAGAAAGTACAAAAATGTTTAGGGAAACTCAGGAATACATAAACAAAGTAACTTAGGATTGAAATAAATAGGAAGTTCAGGGAAGCTAAGGCGATATGGTTGGAAAAACCGAAAAAGAAATGATTGTGGGAAGGACGGAGTCAGCATACAGAAAACACAAAACAGCCTTCGGTGAAATGAAAAGCAACGGTGGTAGCATTAAGAGTGCAATGGGAATTTTACTGTCAAATGCAGACGAGAGTGCAGATTGGTGGAAAGAGTACAATGAAGGCTTCTATAAGGGGAAGACTTGTATGATGACGTGACAGAAGAAGAAGCAACCCTCACTGTAGAAGAGGTAGGAGTCCAGTATTGGAATCAGTATTTAGAAGAGCTTCGGAAGACTCAGGATCGAATAACACAGAAGGGATAGGTAACATTCCATCAGAATTTCTAAAATCGCTGGGAGGAATTGGCAAGGAAACGTCTGTTCACGTTGCTATGTAGAATATATGAGACCGGCGATATATCATCCGACTTTCGGAAAACATCATCCACTCTGTTCCAAAGATTGCAGGAGCCGATAACAGGGAGAATTATCGCAAAATCAGCTTAACAGCTCGTGAATCGAAGTTGCTGACAAGAATAAAATAAGGAAGAATCGAAAAGAAAATGGAGGAAGTGTTAGACGATGATCAGTTTAGCTTGAGGAAAGGTAAGGACACCATACTCGTAGAACCAATTCTGACGTTGTGGTTGATGATGGAAGCAAGACTAAAGAAACATCAAGACAAGTTCAAGGATTTGTCGACCTCGAAAAAGCGTTCGATAGTGTAAAATTGTCCAAGATGTTCGAAATTATGAGAAAAATAGGGGTAAGCTGTAGGGAGACACGGGTAATGTACATTTTGTACAGGAGCCAAGAGGCTATAATAAGAGTGGAAGAGCAAGAACGAAGTGTTCAGATTAAAAAGGGTGTAAGGCGGTGATGTAATCTTCCACCCCTACTGTTCAATCTGTGCATCGAAAAAGCAATGACAGAAATAACACAAGGTTCACAAGTGACATTAAAATCCAAGGCGAAAGAATACCAACGATAAGATTCGCTAATCACGTTGCTATCTTCCGTGAAAGTGAAGAAGAATTACAGGATGTACTGAATGGAATTAACAGTTTAATGAGTACAGAATGTGGAGTGATGGTAAATCGACGAAAGACGAAAGTAATGCGAAGTAGCAGAAATGAGAACAGCAAGGAACTTAACATAAGATTGGTGATGAGGGAGAGGAGAAAGTCAAAGAATTCTGTCACCTAGGCAGCAAAATACCAATGATGGACTGAGCGAGGAGAATATAAAATGCAGACTCGCACTAGCAAAAAGAGCGTTTAAGGTCAAGAGAAATCTACTAGTACCAAAGATAGACATTAATTTGAGGAACAAATTTCTAAGAATGTACGTTTGGGACGCAGCGTTATGTGGTAGTGAAACACTGACTGTGGGAAAACCGGAACAGAGGAGACGCGAAGCATTTGATATGTGATACTATAGGCCAATGTTGAAAATAGGTGGACTGATTGGGCAAGGAGTGAAAGGATTTCACACAAAGTGGGAGAGGAAAGAAATTTATGGAAAACGCTGGCATAAAGAAGGGACAGGGTGATAGGACATCCGTTACGACGCCAAGAATAACTTCCTTGGTACTAGGGGGAGCTTAGAGGGTAAAAACTAAAATGCCTAGATTGACATACATCCAGCACTAGCTGAGGGCGTAGGTTGCAAGTGCTACTCTGAGGTAAGGAGTTTGGCACAGGAGAAGAATTCACGGTAGGCCACATCAAACTAGTCAGAGGACCGATGACTCAAAAGAAAAATGAGGAAATGGCTACGTAAGAAATAATTACCGCAAGACGCCTGGAATGGCGAAATTATGCTGTGTGCTAACTCTCAATTGGGGAGAGATATGACGACACTGCTGGCCTAGGTAGGTCTGACAAGCATGAAGAGAGGCAGCAGAAGCAGGTGGGCTTTATCTTGCTGAAATGTACGCTGGCTAGCTTCGCATGAAGGGCAACAAAACGGGGCATAGAATATCGACGACGTACCTCTGTGCTGTTAGGGTTCCGTGAATGACCACCAAATGGGTCCCGCGGAGAAATGAGGCCTTGAAACACCACGTGGTCCGGCCGACCGTCGTGTCATCCTCAGTCAATAGACGTCACTGGCTACCGATGTGGTCGGGCATGTATTCAGCACACCTCTCTCTCGACAGTTGTCAATTTTCGTGGCCAGAGTCGCTACTTCTTAATCTAGTAGCTCATCGACTGGCTTCACAAGGGCTTAGTGCTCTAGCCAACAGGACTCAGTAGACCGGACGGTCACCTATCCAAGGTTTAGTCAAGCACGACTGCACTTAACTTCGAGGTCCTGACTGGAACCGGTGTCACGGTTGCAGCGAGGCAGTTCGCAATTTTCAACTAGGCCCACATACCAATCGAAGAAATTAAAGATACAGAACAAGTCACTAAGTGCTTTCATTTTCAAATACTGGATGAATGACGTATGAACAATTTGGACGTCGAGAGTTATGTTGCCGCAAGACATATACATAGTTTCTAACTTTAATACTTGTCTTACTGTGTTACACCTTTTACGTATGATTATACAGTGAAGAGCCAAAGAAACTAGTCTAATATTGTGTAGGGCTCCCGCGAGCACCCACATCACGACCTATACTTACACAAACAGATTCACACCTGAGGGAAGGTGATGTTACTGCACACACAATGGCTTACTTACCATCACTCATCATAATAAAACTATGGATATGCAAGCGTAGTCATGAGTAACAGCTCTTGTAGTCTAAAAGAGAATCGAAGCACTTGAGATATGGTGCTACTGGTGAATCTTGAGAATTAGGTGGACTGATAAGGTAAGGAATGAGGAGGTTCTGTGCAGAATCGGAGAGGAAAGGAATATGTGGAAAACACGACAAGGAGATTGGACAGGATGACAGGACATCTGTTAAGACATCAGGAGATGACTTCCATGGTACTAGGGAGAGCTGTAGAGGAAGACAGAGATTAGAATACATCCAGCAAACAATTGAGAACGTAGGTTGTAGGCTCTACTCTGAGATGAAGAGTTTGGCATCGGAGAGGAATTCGTGGCGCACCGCATCGAACCAGTCAGAATGATGATGACTCAAACAAAAATCTATAATTTCTTATCACTGTGCGAATAGGTCGCTCTATAAGTTATATAAATTCCCTTGGATGTGCTAGTAATACTTCAGACATGCATTTCTAGTGAGCATGAATAACATTCCGTTGTATTTTTAATACATATCTTGATTATAATGCATTTCAATCATGTTTTAAGGTTGTACAAGACTGAAACGCATTGATGATTTTTAACTTTAACGTTCTTTATTTTGATCTTTTATACTCACAAGATTGTTAACAAGTAATGTAGTTCACATAAAAAAATGCACCCTCTGCTAGCACAGAAGCAGAAGAGCATTTTGGCGCGCGCCTTGATGTATGCATAAAACTGCATTGTTCGGGAAGCTTCCAGAAGCCTCAGCGCTTCACGTAAGAACATTATAATATTTAAGATTTTTGGAACAGTAATAAATTTAAATGAAATCATATTTTATGTGAGTGCAAAATTCTTGGAAATAAGAGGGAAACAAATAGGATTTACACAGCTACAAAAATAAAATCAATAATTTTAAAATATGCCACATCAAAAGGTTTGTTTATATTCAGCTTTTACAAAATACTGAATTATTTATGAAACAGTGTAGTGTATTTTTGGGACATAATAATAACTTTCTGTTACGTAAACAATAATTTTACATGAAATATTATGTAAATTACATTTGAAAAAATATACGATGTATGTGGCATTTTTTATAGCTAATATGAAGGGCTTATTTCAATAGTGGTAAAGTCCATTTTTGTTCATTCTGAGATACAGAGTACTAAAGTTAAATGAGTGCTGAAATATCTGCAGTTGAGATACCAGAAATATTCAAATATATATACTTGAGTATATATACTTGAGTATTTCTGGTATCTCAACTGCAGATTTTTCAGCGCTCATTTAACTTTAGGACTCCATATCTCAGAATGAACAAAAATGAACTTGTACCACTATTGAAATAAGCCCTTCATATAAAGTAAAACAAAAAGGATAACTCATTTTTATTAGAAAAGATTTTTGCATTGAAGTACACAAATAATTGCTATATTTTGCGAAATACTCTGGAAAAGTATATAATTTTCATAAGTACTTTAATATAGGATGCTAGTCCAGTAGACATGAATCCCATATAAATGCAATGAGAATGGACATTCTGAAAACAGAATAATATCGCAGTTTTCCTTAAACTGAAGTTAGCGTCGAAAGCTATAGTGGCATGGGAATCCCATAATCTTGGTTCGTTATAAAATACCAGTATGAAAAATGAACTGAAGTGGTGCTGTCCTTATAAAAATAGTAACTTCCATAGATGTTACGCAATTATCATAAATCAATAAATCAAGTATCGTCAGACAATGCTTGGACAGCACTATCAAACGACATAATCAGACGTTTGTAAATATAAAATAATGTGAATGAAAAGCCAGAAGGCTGATTCAAATATCTAAGAGCAAATTAGTTACATTAAAAAAATAGTTACCTTGACAGCATGTGGTTGGATATAATACTAACAATTCAGTAATTAGTCACCCAATTTGGATAAGCATATGAAATGCCCATTCGGATTCGTATGTAATAATAATATAATACATATGGTAGCACTAAGGTTTAGTACAGAAGACGCAATATTGACAAGAGTTTGCAAATAATGAACCATGGACCTTGCCGTTGATGGGGAGGCTTGCGTGCCTCAGCGATACAGATGGCCGTACCGTAGGAGCAACCACAACGGAGGGGTATCTGTTGAGGCCAGACAGACGTGTGGTTCTTGAAGAGGGCAGCAGCCTTTTCAGTAGTTGCAGGGGCAACAGTCTGGATGATTGACTGATCTGGTCTTGCAACATGACCAAAACGGCCTTGCTGCGCTGGTACTGCGAACGGCTGAAATAAAGGGGAAACTACGGCCGTAGTTTTTCCCGAGGGCATGCAGCTTTACTGTGTGGTTAAATGATGATGGCGTCCTCTTGGGTAAAATATTCCGGAGGTAAAATAGTCGCCCATTCGGATCTCCGGGCGGGGACTACTCAAGAGGACGTCGTTATCAGGAGAAAGAAAACTGGCGTTCTACGGATCGGAGCGTGGAATGTCACATCCCTTAATCGAGCAGGTAGGCTAGAAAATTTAAAAAGGGAAATGGATGGGTTAAACTTAGATATAGTGGGAATTAGTGAAGTTCGGTGGCAGGCGGAACAATACTTTTGGTCAGGTGAATACAGGGTTATAAATACAAAATCAAATATGGGTAATGCAGGAGTAGGTTTTATAATGAATAAAAAAATAGGAGCGCGGGTAAGCTACTACAAACAGCATAGTGAACGCATTATTGTGGCCAAGATAGACACGAAGTCCACGCCTACTACAGTAGTACAAGTTTATATGCCAACTAGCTCTGCGGATGATGAAGAAATCAATGAAACGTATGATAAGATACTGCAATTCGAGAGTAGGAAAAGGGAGAGAAGGAAACGTAGTAGGTGAATATGGATTGGGGGTAAGAAATGAAACAGGAAGCTGTCTGGTAGAATTTTGCATGGAGCATAACTTAATCATAGCTAACACTTGGTTCAAGAATCATAAAAGAAGGTTGTATACTTGGAATAATCCTGTAGATACTAGAAGGTATGAGATAGATTATATAATGGTAAGACAGAGATTTAGGAACCAGGTTTTAAATTGTAAGACATTTCCAGAGGCAGATGTGGACTCTGACCACAATCTCTTGGTTATGAACTGTAGATTAAAACTGACGAAACTGTAAAAAGTTGGGAATTTAAAGAGATGGGACCTGGATAAACTGACTAAACCAGAGGTTGTACAGAGTTTCTGGGAGAGCATAAGGGATCAATTGACAGGAATGGGGAAAGAAATACAGTAGAAGAAGAATGGGTAGCTCTGAGGGATGAAGTAGTGAAGGCAGCAGAGGACCAAGTAGGTAAAAAGACGAGGGCTAGTAGAAATCCTTAAGTAACAGAAGAAATATTGAATTTAATTGATGAAAGGAGGAAATATAAAAATGCAGTAAATGAAGCAGGCAAAAAGGAATACAAACGTCTCAGAAATGAGATCGACAGGAAGTACAAAATGGCTAAGCAGGGATGGCTAGAGGACAAATGTAAGGATGTAGAGGCTTATCTCACTAGGGGTAAGATAGACACTGCCTACAGGAAAATTAAAGAGACCTTTGGAGAAAAGAGAGCCACTTGTATAAATATCAACAGCTCAGATGGAAACCCAGTTGGAAGCAAAGAAGGGAAAGCAGAAAGGTGGAAGAAGTATATAGAGGGTCTATACAAGGGCGATGTTCTTGAGGACAATTTTATGGGAATGGAAGAGGACGTAGATGAAGATGAAATGGGAGATATGATATTGCGTGAAGAGTTTGGCAGAGCACTGAAGGACCTGAGTCGAAACAAGGCACCGGGAGTAGACAACATTCCATTGGAACTACTGACAGCCTTGGGAGAGCCAATCCTGACAAAACTCTACCATCTGGTGAGTAAGATGTACGAGACAGGCGAAATACCCTCAGACTTCAAGAAGAATATAAAAATTCCAATCCCAAAAAAAGCACGTGTTGACAGATGTGAAAATTACCGAACTATCAGTTTAATAAGTCACGGCTGCAAAAAACTAACGCGAATTCTTTACAGACGAATGGAAAAACTGGTATAAGCCGACCTCGAGAGGATCAGTTTGGATTCCGAAGAAATGTTGGAACACGTGAGGTAATACTGACCTTACGCCTTATCTTAGAAGAAAGATTAAGAAAAGACAAACCTACGTTTCTAGCATTTGTAGACTTAGAGAGAGGTTTTGACAATGTTGACTGGAATACTCTCTTTCAAATTCTAAAGGTGGCAGAGGTAAAATACAGGGAGCGAAGGGCTATTTACAATTTGAACAGAAACCAGATGGCTATAAGAGTCGAGGTGCATGAAAGGGAAGCAGTGGTTGGGAAGGGAGTGAGACAGGGTTGTAGCCTGTCCCCGATGTTATTCAATCTGTATATTGAGCAAGCAGTAAAGGAAACAAAAGAAAAATTCGGAGTAGGTATTAAAATCTATGGAGAAGAAATAAAAACTTTGAGGTTCGCTGATGACATTGTAATTCTGTCAGAGACAGAGAAGGACCTGGAAGAGCAGCTGAACGGAATGGACAGTGTCTTGGTATAAGATGAACATCAACAAAATCAAAACGAGAATAATGGAATGTAATCGAACTAAGTCGGGTGATGCTGAGGGAATTATATTAAGGAATGAGACACTTAAAGTGGTAAAGGAGTTTTGCTATTTGGAGAACAAAATAACTGATGATGGTCGAAGTAGAGAAGATATAAAATGTAGACTGGCAATGGCAAGGAAAACGTTTCTGAAAAAGAGAAATTTGTTAACATTGAGTATAGATTCAAGAGTCAGGAAGTCTTTTCTGAACGTATTTGTATGGAGTGTAGCCATGTATGGAAGTGAAACGTGGACGATAAATAGTTTGGACAAGAAGAGAATAGAAGCTTTCGAAATGTGGTGCTACAGAAGAATGCTGAATATTAGATGGGTAGATTACATAACTAATGAGGAGGTATTGAATAGAATTAGTGTGAAGAGGAGTTTGTGGCACAGCTTGCCAAGAAGAAGGGACCGGTTGGTAGGACATATTCTGAGGCATTAAGGGATCACCAATTTAGCGCTGGAGGGCAGCGTGGAGGGTAAAAATCGTAGAGGGCGACCAAGAGATGAATACACTAAGCAGATTCAGAAGGATGTAGGTTGCAGTAGGTACTGGGAGATGAAGAAGCTTGCACAGGATAGAGTAGCATGGAGAGCTGCATCAAACCAGTGTCAGGACTGAAGACCACAACAACAACGACAACAACAATAATTCGAGAGGAATGTCAACAAAAAGTGATACGTTTTAAGATGACAGAGGTATCCATGCTTAAGCTGAGGGTGATGTTATTAATTATAGATCTGAGTTGCAATAAGAAAAATAAAAGCACTTTCTTAATTGCAACACCGACAGATTGTGGAATATACACTGCCTCACGAGAAAGTGAAGCATCCAGAAGGCATGGTTAGATGTCCATCAAGTAATTCCATACATATACACACCACTGGCGGGCATGTAAATGATTAGAGCTGCAATTCTCTGTGACAGAACGGCCACCAGAGAACATTAGTTTACCAAAGGGAAATGGTCAAACAGCCTTATGTTTCCAGAAGTTATTTTATTTAGACGACTGGTTCCGGCTCTATGTCATTTTCAGGATCCTACGATGCCGAAACTAGTATCTAAATGAAATAATGTCTGAAAACATATTGTTGTTTGGCGATTTTTCTTTGGTAAGTATTTGGCCTGTCGCTGTCCCGTTTCCAATATGGATCAACAGAGAGAGAGAGAGAGCATCAGTGTTGTTCATGTTTCGTATTGTTAGCAGGCCAGGTAGGATATGTAAGGTAGTGAACAGTGATAGATGTGGAGCGATCACTGTGAAGGACATGGAGCTGTAGCGTACTCGACTGAGACAGCATTATCAGCACTGACGGAGTTTGAAACAAGCCTCATTGTGTGTCTCCTTTTGGACTGTTGGGTGAAACGTTTTGGCATTTGGATGAGACAGTGGTTGATGTCGCACTGGTTGGGATCGTGAGGGCAGGCATACCCATCGTGGAGATTCCAGTCGACCACGTCTGACCACCATATGGGAGGATCGCCATTATGTTCCTCAGGAACATCGTAACACCATATCATGTGTACCTGCCATTCAAGAACAAGTAATGGACTCCCTGCTATAGTCCCTGCCATCTTCCACCATTGGCAACAGACCGACTGGGGAGTTACTGTCCCATGTGTGGGCAGCCAATTAACACCACAACACAAACAGTATTTGGACTGGTGCATGACTGCGAAGCATGGACTGCTGATAAACGGCGTCGCATTGTGTTCAGTGTAGATTCATGGTTCTGCACTGCCGTAGGTGAACATCGTCATCGAGTGTTAAGGCGACCTGGGGAGAAGTCCAGCCGCGCGGGTTTAGCCGAGCGGTCTCAGGCGCTGCAGTCATGGACTGTGCGGCTGGTTTCCAGTTGAGGTTCGAGTCCTCCCTCGGGCATGGGTGTGTGTGTGTGTGTTTGTACTTAGGATAATTTAGGTTAAGTAGTGTGGAAGGTTAGGGACTGATGACCTTGTCAGTAAAGTCCCATAAGATTTCACACACATTTGAACATTTGGAGAAGACCCATTCTTCTAAGGTTTTGGAGAGGCACAGTAGTGTTACTTCTGCCTTCGTGGTGTGAGGAAGTATCGGGTATGTCATGAAGCCACTAGTATGTAGGGAACTCTTATGGCGCAACGCTAGGTAGCGGACATCCTGCTTCGTCATGTGTTATGTCTGATGCATCAGTATTGTTGCGGCATTTTTCAGCATGGCACGTGTCCCTGTGAACTGTCTGCGTTGTGGTGCTCCTGTGATTGACAATATGCCCAAATCTGTCTCCTGCAGACTATGTGTGGAAACAGCTTGGATGTCAACTCTGTTCCAATGGCAGTATCTAGTGTGCCAAGGACCAGTATCTACAGCTGTGACCAGCTTCTCTCTCGAGTGCCGAATCCGTGCATGTGTCGAAGCCAGGAGGAGTGCATAGTCATATTGACAAGTGAGCTCATACTGCCATGTTAGCAGTAAACTTGACTCAACATTGCAATCATTGAAATAACTATACACATTCTCTCAGCCCGTGTAGTTTCATTTAGTTTCCTTCTTCCGTTTTGGGTGCATCAGTTTTATTGGCAGACAATGGAAATGGGTCCGGCCGTATCGGTCAGAGTTGTCAACGTGTAACGTCTCCTGGCAAAACACATATTATATGTGGTAAAAAAAAAGAGAAAATAATAATTGGACTGGATGATTGTAATTGCGTGGATAATGATTGTGTGAACTTTATGTAATATAGAGAAACCATTGTGTGTCATGTTTTATACTTGTACAGAATTAAGTACCGATTTTTTTTAAAGATAACATCTGTGTCGGTGAGTACTGAAACCGCCACAGACGATACTTATTAAATATCAAACAAAGATGAGAATATGTCACAACGAGTATAAACAGTAGTGACCTAACATTAATTTCTCTGTCGTCTTCTTGGAGTTTACGTGGGTTGGAAGAGCCTGTGAGTTATATTGTATGCTTGTGGAGCATTGTTTTGTCAAGATTGAGAGAAGGACGCCATTAGGCATTGATCTGTAAAGGAGTAAAAAATTTAATCTTTCTAAATGTTTTGAATAGAGTTGCTTAGTGAAAACTTGCATTATGATTTGTAATAAGCTTGCCTGGTATTTTATCCCATCCTTTTAAGACATTTTCAGCTATTTAAATATTATTCGTGGTGCAGAGCTGCGCTACGAACGAACGAGCCGCTTCCGCGCCGCATTCAAACTGCTTTAAATGAAACCAATCATACCGCAAAGAAGCGGACAGGTAATAGTGAAATAAAATTATTTCTTTCAGCTTTCGGGATTTCAAGGCACAGCAGCAGATTTTATGATGTGTTTTACAGGTGGAAGCGGGTTAACAGTGCAAAAAGATAATTTACCTTCATGACATAAAAGAAATCTTGCTGTGCGTAGTTCTGGTCTGGCAATCATTATGGTAAAAACATTTTTTGCTCTGATAATAGTCTCACGTTCTCGTGTTAGTCGTGGTAATTACTGGTGTTTTACTGTTCACAAAAATCCATTGCAAAGTTTTGATGTTGAACGAACATTGCTTACTGTAACATCAGTATTGATAACGAAATAATTTTCAGTAACCTTTTCACTAACTGTAAAGTAAGGAAGATATGTTGAACTTTATAGCAAGTTACAGTAACGAAACAATGTTCCTTTTATAGAAAGCCAGATCCAGAATAATTGTTGAAAATTAATGATCCAAAGAAAGTCACAGCACAGCATCCTTAAAAAGTATTTCAGGGCTCTCTTCGTAGCAATATATGTTGTCTCATCCATTTATCAATATATTAGTTGTTACGTGAGCAATAACAAGAAGAGAGCGAAAAATGTTGTGTGTCTGAGGGGAGGAGACTGTGTATTCAGTCAGCGGAACTTTTCTTTTGCGTAGACTAACAGGCGCTTTGTGAAAGCGTCTGAAAATTTTCGGATGCCACCTCTTTGTGATATAAAAATTGTGTTGGGTACTTTAGACTTTTAGAAATACTTCGCAATAATTTGGCGGATTCTAAATATGAACTGCTAAGTGTTGCTCAAGATTTGGAAGTTTCCAAGGAGTGACATGCGCGTAGGACTAGGTTCGCAGACAGAATATTTTTCAGTGTGTATATAGCGGTCTTTGTATTTGAACCACTAAGGTCTCTGTCGCTCTTACAATTATTTTGTGGTTTACCACCAGTTGTCTGAAATTTGATTTATTATACAAAGTAAGGAATCTTCAACTTGAGTGACTTGTTTATAAGCGTGTTTAAGAAGCGATTATGTGTAAAAAACTTTAACAATAACGTTATTTTCGCTTTATTGAGTTTAGATTCCCCCCAAAGGGGGCGGGCTGGCAACAGCTTAGTGCGCCGCTCTTCAGCCTACAAAATTTGTTTTAAGAAAATGAAGATAATAAATAATAAATGCAGGCGATAAAATCGGTGACTGAAATGGTAAAATGGCGGAAAATTGTGGAACTTAAAAACATAAAACAAAGGGTTGGCGATGCTAATAAAATACACAGAAGACAAAGAGGTAAAATAATAGACAGACAATTAAAAAACATGGCGACAGTCTGTTTTCTGTTCGCAAGAGATATAAAAGTCACACCCAGCGACAGCATGGTTTCTGTTTGCAACACTTTGGAAAGACGCACAACACTGAACACTCATTT
Source organism: Schistocerca americana (assembly GCF_021461395.2). NCBI lineage: Eukaryota > Metazoa > Arthropoda > Insecta > Orthoptera > Acrididae > Schistocerca > Schistocerca americana. The sequence continues at coordinate 485,677,938 of NC_060124.1, read as the reverse complement.
GAACACTGCACTAAAAAGTTGGCGCAAATTTGACACACCACAGCCGAGGGGAACCTGGACGGATGATGGGAAAGAAAAGGGGGGAAGGAGAGAAAGTGGGGAGGGGGAGGGAGGAAGGAGCCGATGGAGGACTAGGACTCATAAGAGGGGAGGGGTGGGCGGTTGACAGACGCGAGGGGGAGTAGGGATTCAAATGGTTCAAATGGATCCGAGCACTATGAGACTCAACATCTGTGGTCATCAGCCCCCTAGAACTTAGAACTACTTAAACCTAAGGACATCACACACATCCATGCCCGAGGCAGGATTCGAACTTGCGTCCGTAGCAGTCGCGCGGTTCCGGACTGCGCGCCTAGAACCGCTAGACCACCGCGGCCGGCGAGGGAGTCTTGGGGGGAGGGGAGAAGGGAGGCAGAGAGAGGATAGACGGCGAAAAAACAGGATGGAAGGGGGGAAGAGGGAGCCCGGGGAAATGACAGAGGAAAGAAGGGGTAGATGAGGATCAGAGTTGATTGGAGGGATAAATTGGAGGGAGGGAGAGATCATCTAGGAGGAAATAACGTTTCGAGAGCACAGATTTTTCTACATTCTTATGCCAAGTGCAAGAACAGTCGCAAGCTTTCGGAATTGCTCTAAGAGTTCCTCATTGATGGAGAAAAGAGGAATTGGTTACTTGCTGTTGGCAGACAAATTAAGACCCTTTTTACGATTAGTTTTACTAAATGTTCTCTCATCCTCTCGTTACTTTCATTCGTTCTAAGGTGAATTCTCCTTTGTTCCAGGTGAGCTCCGCACGGTGCTAAGAGATTGCACTAGCGTGTCGCCACTGCCCCTGCAGTAGAGCAGTGCACTTTCTTGCCTCCTCATATCAGCGAACTGTGGACACCTTGCGCGGAGTAACGGGCACACAGGAAGCTGACAAAAGCTGTCGCTGCAGAGACGCTGACGGAGGTGACGGCCTGTAGAGCAGGAAGGCACTAACAGGTGGGTGTCCAGGGAGCCGCACTTACGGAGTAGCGGCAGCAACTTCGCTTGCCGTCTCGAGCCCGCACCACAGAGCACAAAACAGAGGCAGGGCAGGGAAGTGGCAGATTTTCATTTGTCTTGCAGCTGCTGACAGAAGCATGTTACACTGAGAAGACCTCTGTTACGCGGTCATTCTTATGTCTATTATAAACTGCATTATGTGCAGTATTAACGTGTCCTGTTGTGCCGTACACTAGCCGGAAGGACGCTGGGTTCTTCGGTTTGCTCCGGGAGGAGACTGAGCTGTAACATACAACATGATAAAGTAATCTCTTCAGGCCTGAAGATAACGAGCAGGAAACTTGTCGAAACGTCACAGAACGACCCCTTGACTCCGCTTTCAATCCGAGAAAACTTCATCAATTTTGTATGAGACATGATAATCGAAATTCATCGAGAATGCCTGCATTTCCATATAACATACACATTTTAGTTCACTTTATTACAGTGTAGATGTGAAGATTTACTTAAGTTCGTACAATCTATTTCAACAAGAATATTGTGTGGATTTTCAACTGTCTCTGACAAAGTATCGCTTGACGTTGACAAATTAACAGGACTACTCACTTGAAGAACAACAGACGTAATGCTCACAGTAATTCCTGCCTAAGATATTTAATACTCAAGTGGCCTCTGTAAGACTATGCTATCGTCTTGATGTTGCTGTGAACTGAGCAGAGCCTTCCTTTGCTCAGCCGTAAGTAGACCATTGACTGCCGCGCGGGATTAGCCGAGGGGTCTCAGGCGCTGCAGTCATGGACTGTGCGGCTGGTCCCGGCGGAGGTTCGAGTCCTCCCTCGGGCACGGGTGTGTGTTTGTCCTTAGGATAATTTAGGTTAAGTAGTGTGTAAGCTTAGGGACTGATGACCTTAGCAGTTACGTCCCATAAGATTTCACACACACACACACACACACACACACACACACACACACACACACACACACCATCGATTGCGGTGGCGGAGCAACACTGTAGGGACCGTGTCTACATCCGCGTTTCTCAGTCGTCGGTGTGACATGCAGCGACTACACTCTTCTGTGGTTTCGGTGCGAGGGGCCAACCTTACTTTTGCACCCTTTCCTTCGGAAGACACGACAGCTGCTGCTGAATCTGAATACCAATATGTTTTTATAGACGCGGGTAGAATGGGGAGATTTAGGACGCAGTTTTTTCAAATTCAGTGTTTAGGAAAAAGCTCACTGATGGGGCTCTAAATACCCTGGAAGGTAAACCACATCCCGGACAACAGACTGGAACACCTAACGTTTTCGTAGATTATGAGGCATTTCCGTTATTAACCAACTTGATATGACGCAAATGTAAAGTCGCTGCTAATGAGACAAATATAGCTGTAACTACGAACTTATTAGTGCCCGCCAGAAGTGGAGCGCGCATTTCGTATATTGAGTTCCATACTTCGTATGTTCAGAGGCCTCTCTGAATGTAGGCTGGAAACTGTGGCTACAAAGGTACCGTAGAATTGCAATTTTATCATATGATGACATGTTGGAGACCGTGGCTGTTCTTGAAGACAAATGTTGATCGTGTTAGGACAGCAACCAGCCACAAATTTACTTTGAGTTCCTTTATTCAAAGGAAACCGTTACCGGTTTCGAATCGTTGCGATTCATCATCAGACGGTTTACACGCTTTCTTTCTACATTTGGTGTGTTTTTTACAGATTAATTGTCCTAAAATATAAATAAAACACAATTACAAACACGCCACACACAGATGGTTGCGTTGCAGATTTTCGTTGCATGTGACTTACGTGAAACGTCGGTTTCGAGTGATTGTTTCTATAACGTTCATCCAATCGATGTAAATGCATTCCCACTGCATCCTCGTTGTTGCACACGTAATAGTTCTCACTGTACACTTTAGATTTGTCACTGAGTTCATTCCAACCACGCACCACATGTTTTGGTACATACAAAGAGCTTACAAACATATGGGTGTCACAGATGCTATGATATATCGCAACATTTGACGATGATGTCCTATGTTTGGAAAGGATCATATATTCTTTTACAAAACTGTAATGTCTTTTACATTAGTGTAGACAGATTGAATATTTTTTTTTGTAAATATATATATATAAATCTGTTATTGCTAATTTAATTATAAAGTTTTTTATATATATTTAGAGCTGTATAGGTAAAATAGTACATTATTTTCTTACATTTGGCAGCATGAGAATTATAGTAACATATAAATTTTCTACTTGATCTGCAGATAGGTGTATTAATATTATTTGCTTTGGAGGCTGGAAAATAATTTTTGGAAATTTTTCAGGAAAGGGGCGTAACAATAAACATCAATTCAGTATTTACAGAAAACCTACCACCACAGATGTCAGTATTAGCAACTCATCCTGCCACCCCCACCAACAAAAAATGGCATATTTCAGAACGATGCTACACCGAATTAAAAAAGTACCAATGAGTGACACAGACCAACAAAATGAAATCAATATAATTAAAACAGTTGCTCATAATAATGAATATAAACCCACAATAATAGAAAAACTCCACAACAAAATGCAGACAAAACCCACAGATCCACTTCACAGCAGTCACTTCAAGCCAAATCAGTGTGCCACTGAAGCCAAACCTAAATATGCTGCTCTCCCATACATAGGCCCACTTTCATACCAAATAGCAAACTTATTTAAAAAGAAGAAAAATATCAGAATCAGATTTTCCACAAAAAATGAATTAGAACAAAAAGTGATACATGATGTAAACACCTCCAAGAATCCCTACCGTAAATCAGGAATATACAAACTCAAGTGTGATACATGCCCAGAATTCTACATTGGACAGACAGGCAGAAGTTCTGAAATTAGATATAAAGAACATATTGATGCCCTAAGACTTGGTAACTTGAACAAATCAGCATTTGCAGCCCATATTGCTGAAGAAAACCATTCAGTGGGTAACATTGAGGACAACTTAAAGATTTTACATCTAGCAGAAAAAGGGGCCACTATGAATATATTAGAAGAATTAGAAATACACACACACAAAAACAGCACCCCAGACTATATCCTTAACGAACAAACAGAGTTGGCTAACGCCCCTTTCCTGAAAAATTTCCAAAAATTACTTTCCAGCCTCCAAAGCAAATAATATTAATACACCTATCTGCAGATCAAGTAGAAAATTTATATGTTACTATAATTCTCATGCTGCCAAATGTAATAAAATAATGTACTATTTTACCCATACAGCTCTAAATATATATAAAAAACTTTATAATTAAATTAGCAATAACAGATTTATATATATATATATATATTTACAAAAAAAATATTCAATCTGTCTACACTAATGTAAAAGACATTACAGTTTTGTAAAAGAATATATGATCCTTTCCAAACATAGGACATCATCGTCAAATGTTGCGATATATCATAGCATCTGTGACACCCATATGTTTGTAAGCTCTTTGTATGTACCAAAACATGTGGTGCGTGGTTGGAATGAACTCAGTGACAAATCTAAAGTGTACAGTGAGAACTATTACGTGTGCAACAACGAGGATGCAGTGGGAATGCATTTACATCGATTGGATGAACGTTATAGAAACAATCACTCGAAACCGACGTTTCACGTAAGTCACATGCAACGAAAATCTGCAACGCAACCATCTGTGTGTGGCGTGTTTGAAATTGTGTTTTATTTATATTTTAGGACAATTAATCTGTAAAAAACACACCAAATGTAGAAAGAAAGCGTGTAAACCGTCTGATGATGAATCGCAACGATTCGAAACCGGTAACGGTTTCCTTTGAATAAAGGAACTCAAAGTAAATTTGTGGCTGGTTGCTGTCCTAACACGATCAACATTTACCGTAGAATTATTTCAGAATTCAAAATAATACGTCAATACGTCATCTCTTTGAGGCATACTAGATCACTGACTGTATCAACCAGGTTGCCTCCCTTTGTTGTTCCTTTTTTTTTTCTTTTTTTTTTTTCAAGAGAAAAATTAAAGGAGTGTTTTACTACAGCGGAAGGTTCTGTTGAGCAGCTGCCAGCAGCTTTAAAAAGAGACTGTTACTAATGTGATGAACAAATTATATGGTTTCTGTTCAACAATGTTTATTCCGAAGATTCACTTGATAAAATAAATAATAATTAATATAATTTGTATAGCGCAGTTCCTTAACTATATTCGTCCATATTTCTTCCGTTAACTTATTCCTCATGCAATCCGGTGACTCGTAAGATAAAGCACTGTGTTATCCCGAACTGAGTGAACCAGGTATTCCATCATTAAATGATTTTTTATGTTAGCAACCGAAATTAATTGTTGCGTTAGACGCACGTGGTGCCACGGTAAGCTCTGTTGACGAAAAGCGCAGCCTGATGTAAATAGAGTTGCCAGGTCCAAAAATAGAAAAGTCAAACATGGCTTTACATTTAGCCGGAATTTTGCCCTAAACCCGGACTACGTAGTTTAAAGGGAAGTAGTCGGTTGGGTTTTTTCCATCGTTTATTAATAATCAGTAACTTTGTGTAATCAGCCTTAAACGTGCTTATATAAAATATTAATTAGTAAATAGAGTAAATTAGGCAATTATCACAGCATCTAAGTGCTCAATCTTCTTAATTGTTCAGTCTTATTCTTAACTCAGTTTAATGTCAAAACAAACTAAAATTTCTTCATTAAACAAAATGAGCAACTATCAGCTTTTCAGGGCAATAACATCAAAAGATGTTCAATGATGTTGGTTATTTCAGTTAGACGTATAAAAAAATAATAGTAATCTGTAGTTAAGTATTAATATCTCCTATTTTAACTCATTTTATAAGTAACGTTATTTTTCTTGGAAATAATTTTGTTGAATTGTTGACAGGATAATTATAAATTACACAGTACGAACAATAGCATCATCTTTCTGTTTCTAATTTACTGCGCTCCTTTGTCTGTTGGGTGTTTATAAAAGAGTACACACTCCACGTTGTAATCATGGCCTGGAACTATGAAATAATATGTTGCCAGTTTCAATAATTCTGCATAAAATTCTTCACGCATGCTGCGATTTGAAATAAGGTGTCTGGTTTTCATGTGGACATAGCGGCTTGGCATCGGATGATCGGCAAATTCCACTTTGCCTAAGTAATTCTGCGCATAGCGCGGTTGTAACATTGTGCGTTAGGCTCGTTTGGTGTATGAAGAAAAGCATAAAACACAGATGGAAGAGTAGCTTGGATTGGTATACATATATGTTTTTATTGTGTGCAGGGTGTACATAAAGTCCGGGAACACTTTCAATTATTTATTGCACAAGAACCAAACAATGTACAGATATCATACATATGTCATTATGGAGAGAAACCCTGGAGGTTTTTTTTTCATGTATACCACCACAATGTAGTTTGGTAATTGACCGATAGTCGGCGCTAGTCGCAAACATGGCGAGTTCAGGTGCAGAGCGAGCTTTCTGTGTGTTGGAGTTAAAAAAAAAAATGGCTCTGAGCACTATGCGACTCAACTTCTGAGGTCATCAGTCGCCTTGAACTTAGAACTAATTAAACCTAACTAACCTAAGGACATCACACACATCCATGCCCGAGGCAGGATTCGAACCTGCGACCGTAGCGGTCACGCGGTTCCAGACTGAAGCGCCTTTAACCGCACGTCCACACCGGCCGGCTTGTTGGAGTTCGACAGAAACAAGTCTGCTACAGCTGTTCAACGGATATTTAGAACCAAGTACGGTAAAAAGCCACCAACAAGGAAGACCATTTACCACTGGCACAATAAATTCGTTACGATGGGTTGCTTGTGCCGGCAAAGAGAAGCGGACGTCCCAGTCTGAGTGAAGTGAATGTGGAACGCGTACGAGAGACATTCACAAGAACTCTAAAGAAATCGGTGCGTCGAGCAACCCGTGAACTCTAAATGGCTCTAATGACTGTGTGGAAAGTCCTGCGACAGAAGCTGTCGATGAAACCATTCAAATTGGTGTTAGTGCAGAAGCTGAATGACGACGACAAAGACAAGCGTTTTGAGTTTTGTTCTCAGTTCCAACAACTGAATGTGAATGGGAATGGCATTGTTGATCGCTTAATTTTTAGAGACGAAGCAACTTTTCACACTAATGGGAAAGTGAACAAGCATAGTTGTGGAATCTGGGGTACAAAGCACCCACACGAATGGATTGAATTTGAGCGTAATTCCCCCAAAGGTAAATGTTTTTTGTGCCCAGTCACGTCGAAAACTGTACGAGCCATTCTTCTTCGCCGAGAGCACTGTCAGTTGATATTCCTACTTGGAGATGTTGCAGGAATGGCTGATGCCTCAAATGCAATTGGACTCTCCGTTCGTCTTTCAGCAGGATGGGGCTCCACCCCATTTTCATCGTGAAATTCATGGGTACCTGAAATGGCCTCCCCAGAGATGTCTCTCCGTGTGACTTTTTTCTGTGGAGACACATTAAAGATCAGGTGTAGCAGAGCTCCGGAGAGAGAACGCGGGAAGCGATTGCCACAGTCGACGTTGCCATGCTGCGACGGTTATGGCAAGAATTCGACTACCGTGTTGACATCTGCCAGCTCACTCATGATTTGCATATCGAATGTTTGTAAGAAAAAAAAAACTTTCAGAGTTCCTCTTCAAAATGCAATATGTACGACATCTGTACAGTGTTTAGTTCTTGTGCAATAAATAATTGAAAGTGTTCCCAGACCTTATGTACACACTGTATTTTATTCCCCCTTATAAATATTGGCAATGGCCTTGAAAGTGGTTGTTGTCAGATCAGTAATGCGAAGCACTCTCGGGCTTGGATAACACTTGGATGGGTGACCATCCGGGTCTGTCGGCCACTTTTGGTAAGTGGGATGCAATCAGCCCCTGTCAGGCCAACTGAGGAGGTGATTGACTTATACGTAGCGGCTCCGGTCACGAAAACAGACGACGGCTGAGATAGGGGTGTGCTGACTACAGGGCTCTCCATATCTGCACCTAGTGACACCTATCGGTTGAGAACACATGGCGATCGGTCGGACCGTTGGGCCTTCCGAGGCCTGTTCGGAAGGATTTTTATAAATATTCCTCCAGCTCAAAGAAGGGAGGAAAGAAGATCAGGGTTAAACAACCCGTCGACGTCGATGTCATTAGCGACAGAGCACAAGCTCCGAATGTTTCAAGGAACGTCCATACCCTTTCAAAAGAATATACTGGCATACGCCTGTAGCGGTTTAGGGAAATGAAGGAGATTTTAAATCCTGATGGCCGGACTCGGATTTGAACGGCCGTCCTCTCGAATGAGAGTCCAGAGAACTAATCACTGCGTCATGTGCCTCGTCTTCGCGCTTTACTTAAGTAGCTCGGAACAGGCATCAGTTGTTGGTTGTTTACTTCATCCCTAAGAAGCGTAACAAAATCTCGAACGGCAAGCTTATATATACAGTATTTGGCAAGACATGACTGTAAAAACCAACCGTAGGTGGAAAAGCTGACAAACACCGAGAATGCAGACAACAGGTGTGACAGTTCCTTGACAGAGGGTAACTGTGCTGCTCCGACAGTGCCAGAGGCCCGCCCAATTTGACTGCCTGTATTGCGCATCTGATGGTCCACATGTTTACACGGTTTAGTAGGAATATTGTTTGGTCGTTGCTAATACTCTCATGTTACTGACTTAAGGCACTTTCCTTCATGTAGGAGAAATGCGTACTGTTAAACACAGACCAGACCTGTTGTTGCTGTGGTAACGAGCGGTCACCTTCATTAACAACTGGAAAAGCTACCAAAGCAAAACGTATTTAGCTACCAAGTAGTTAGCCCTTATATTAATGCACTTGTGATCTAGGGCATTAATCACCATTTATATAACTTCACGTATCACGATCATATGTCTGTGAGATAGCGAGCGCGTCTCTACGTCGGCTAACGACAGCCGTCAATACCGTATTTCGGAGATGAAGCTGAAGAAAAATGGCGGAACGACTATCGCGCACCATACGGATTGGCAACCGGACTGATGGTCTGGGGTGCCATTTCTTTTCATAACCGGATCCCTTTGGTTGTCGTCCGAGACATCCTTACACGACGGCGGTAAGTCGACGATATTCTACGCTCCGTTTTTTCTTTTTTTTTTTTTACCCTTCATTGCAGGCCATCATGGGATTACATTTCAGGACGATAATGCCCGCCGACCGCGGCGATGGTTTCTACTGTTTGTCTTCGTTCTTACCAAACCCTACCTTGTCCACCAATGTCGCCGGATATTTCCTCAATTGCAAACGTCTGGAGCAGTATGGGCAACGCCCTCCAACCAGATCGGGATTTTGACGACGTTAAGTGCCACTTGGACAAAATTTGGCACCATGTACCTCAGGAGGACATCCAGTTTTTCTATCAATCAAAGCCAAGCCGAATAACTGTTTGCACAATGACCAGAGGTTGTTTCCTGATATTGCAGTCATTGTCTGTACATCTAGTTTACACCTAGCGATTTCTGTCCCATTCGAATAATTTCCTCGTGGTGCGTCGTCTTTATATATATATATATAGGCTGGTCCATTGATAGTAACCGGGCCAAATGTCTCACGAAATAAGCGTCAAACGAAAAAACTACAAAGAACGAAACTTGTCTAGCTTGAAGGGGGAAACCAGATGGCGCTACGGTTGGCCAGCTAGATAGCGCTGCCATAGGTCAAACGGATATCAACTGCGTTTTTTAAAAATAGGAACCCCCATTTTTTATTACATATTCGTGTAGTACGTAAAGAAATACGAATGTTTTAGTTGGACCCCTTTTCTCGCTTTGTGATATATGGCGCTGTAATAGTCACAAACATATGGCTCACAATTTTAGACGAACGGTTCGTAACAGGTAGGTTTTTTAAACTAAAATACAGAACGTAGGTACTTTTGAACATTTTATTTCGGTTGTTCCCATGTGATACATGTACCTTTGTGAACTTAGTATTTCTGAGAACGCATGCTGTTACAGCGTGAATAACTGTAAATTCCACGTTAAAGCAATTGAAACGTCCCCTTAGAACAATTATACATGACTGTCCTTAAACTTACACACAATATTTTTTAGCGCAACGCAATCTGACTTTCAATAATCCCTACAAAGGAATGGCCCTGACTAACATTAACCTATACCTTTCACAAATCACTTACCTCACAAAATCTTCGTTACTCGAACTACTGCAATACAGCGAGCGCCACTACTGCCAGCTAAATAAAAGATTCAAACTACGGAAGGCACTAACTACTGATAGCCATAGTTAGTAAATGAAAGATTTTAATAGAGAACAAACAATGTATTTACCTTAATAGTGTTGAAAAATCATAATATACATAACAGATCATGACATCCAGTCTTACAAATTTCCCAACTCCGCCATTTCTCTCCCCACATCCACCACTGCTGGCGGCTCACCTCCAACTGCGCAACGCTACGCGCTGTTAACAGCCAACTGCCCAACAATGCAAACTAGCCACAGACTGCACACAGCACAGCCAGTCATTTTTCATACAGAGCGCTACGTGGCGTTACCAATAAGAAAACCCAAACAGCCTGCTTACACAATAAATGCTCAAAATGATGTCAGTCAACCTCAATTCATTTGGCAATACGATTAACGACATTCCTCTCAACAGCGAGTAGTCCGCCTTCCTTAACGTTCGCACATGCATTGACAATGCGCTGACGCATGTTGTCAGGCGTTGTCGGTGGATCACGATAGCAAACATCCTTCAACTTTCCCCACAGAAAGAAATCCGGGGACGTCAGATCCGGTGAACGAGCGGGCCACCTGTCATGAAATATGCTATTCAATACCGCTTCAACCGCACGCGAGCTATATACCGGACATCCATTATGTTGGAAGTATATCACCATTCTGTGCAAAATGGTTCAAATGGCTCTGAGCACTATGGGGCTTAACATCTGAGGTCATCAGTCCCGTAGAACTTAGAACTACTTAAACCTAACTAACCTAAGGACATCACACATATCCATGCCCGAGGCAGGATTCGAACCTGCGACCGTAGCAGTCGTGCGGTTCCGGACTGAAGCGCCTAGAACCGTTTGGCCACCGCGGCCGGCGCCATTCTGTCATGCAGTGAAACATCTTGTAGTAACATCGATAGAACATTACGTAGGAAATCAGCATACAGTGCACCATTTAGATGCCATCGATTAAATGGGGGCCAATTATCCTTCCTCCCATAATGCCGCACCATACATTAACCCGCCAAGGTCGCTGATGTTCCACTTGTCGCAGCCATCGTGGATTTTCCGTTGCCCAATAGTGCATATTATGCCGGTTTACGTTACCGCTGTTGGTGAATGACGCTTCGTCGCTAAAGAGAACGCATGCAAAAAATCTGTCATCGTCCCGTAATTTCTCTTGTGCCCAGTGGCAGAACTGTACACGACGTTCAAAGTCGCCGTCATGCAATTCCTGGTGCTTAGAAATATGGTACGTGGGCAATCGATGTTGTTGTAGCATTCTCAACACCGACGTTTTTGAGATTCCCGATTCTCGCGCAGTTTGTCTGCTACTGATGTGCGGATTAGCCGCGACAGCAGCTAAATACACCTGCTTGGGCATCATCATTTGTTGCAGGTCGTGGTTGACGTTTCACGTGTGGCTGAACACTTCGTTTCCTTAAATAACGTAACTATGCGGCGAACGGTCCGGACACTTGGATGATGTTGTCCATGATACCGAGCAGCATACATAGCACACGCCCGTTGGGAATTTTAATCAGAACAGCCATACATCAACACGATATCGACCTTTTCCGCAATTGGTAAACGGTTCGTTTTAACGCAAGAAAAGTATCACGAAGCAAATACCGTTCGCACTGGCGAAATGTTACGTGATACCACGTACTCATACGTTTGTGACTATTACAGCGCCATCTATCACAACGCGAAAAAAGTGGTCCAACTTAAACATTCATATTTCTTTACGTACTACATGAATATGTAATAAAAATGGGGGTTCCTATTTTTTAAAAAAACCGCAGTTTATATCCGTTTGACCTGTGGCAGCGCCATCTAGCGGGCCAACCATAGCGCCATCTGGTTTCCCCCTTCAAGCTAGACGAGCTTCGTTCTTTGTAGTTTTTTCGCTTGATGCTTATTTCGTGAGATATTTGGCCCGGTCACTATCAATGGACCACCGTCACACATTTCTTTCTCCCTCCACCGGCAGCCGCAGCAAACCATACTGGTACAGTATCATCTGTAAAACATATGTCGTGCGAATGCCATACCGACGGCTGAATTTCTATCTCTCTTACATATATTCACTTTAATGATTTTCCAAGGTGAAGAGAATGCCTTACCAACAGCTGAATTTTTTATCACTCTGACGGTTACATGTGTTCACTTTAATAATTTTCCAAGGACAAGCGAATGCTACACTGACAGTCGAATTTCTATTACTCTGACGGTTACATGTGTTCGCTTAATGATTCTACAGGGAGAAACATGTACATCGTCACCACAACCAGTTAAAGCTTCCATAATTATTGGCGGGCCACTCTGGCCAAGCGGTTCTAGGCGCTTCAGTCTGGAACCGCGCGGCCGCTACGGTCGCAGGTTCGAATCCTGCCTCGGGCATGGATGTGTGTGATGTCCTTAGGTTAGTTAGGTTTAAGTAGTTCTAAGTTCTAGGGGACTGATGACCACAGCAGTTAAGTCCCATAGTGCTCAGAGCCATCATAATTATTGACATTAACAGTTTGCTATGACATTCACCTTAATTTATGCTCCCTTCCCTAAGGTTATCGAGCAGTCTCCGACTTGCCTGCCAATACCCTCAGCCCTGTGTATATTACCACCACTGTCGCCTTGACAAGTCGCACCACCTCCCCGACGCTTTACGACCACAAACATCACCGCTGGCCATACCAAAGGCCCTTGCAGAATGACAGCACCTTCGTACACAGTTTTCTTCTTCGCGTTTTATTACAAGAGCATTGCTATCCGGAGACTAATATTGTAATGAATTCCTATCAGAAAGGAGTGATGCTTTTTTAGAGCGGAGAACATGAGAGAACAGTGCTCTATTGCCAGAACACGTAGAATGTGCAGCGATGTGTATCTGGTGTCGCTCAACATTTCCTTGATGTGACGTTCAGTGTTGATAGAAAGCGTGTGTTCGTTTCCCTGTTACAAACAAAATAATTATTAAGGCGAAGTTTTTCCTGTCTCCTCACTAGTGCAATCTCCAATTTAGTCTAGTTTAACATATAGATTACTAGTGACCCATCCCAGCTTTGTACGGGTCGCAATATGTACGGCCAGACGACTGGAGTAGTTTATTTTGTTCCGTGGCAAGGAATAAAATACCTAGAACAACATTAAGTAACTGAATATAAACAATTTCATACCACCTAATTGGTGTAAGCAGCGCATGGTAGGAAGGTTGTCTGGAGTCATATTCCGTACAGAAGTGGCTTTTGGAGTGACATATCAAGACAATGAAGAGGGTACATCGCGGTGTAAGTAATACGTGTATGTGGCCATCCTGTTAGCCGCGCGGTCTAACGCGCTGCTTCCCGAGTTGGAAGGAGTGCCGGTCCCCGTCACGAATCCGCCCGGCGGACTAATGTCGAGATCCGGTGTGCCGGCCAGCCTGTTGATTGGTTTTCAGGCGGTTTTCCATCTACCTTGGCGAATGGGGGCTGGTTCCCCTTATTCCGCCTAAGTTACAGTGTGACATTGTGTCGGCGATTGCTGACCAAACACCATATCCACGTACGCGTACATCATAATTACTCTACCACTCAAACGTTGGGGGTTACACCCGCCTGGTGTGAGACGTCCCGGTGTTGGTGTTGGGGATGAAGGGGGGGGGGGGGGGGCTCCACTGGGGACGGACCGCACAATAACCCTGTATTCGGTGTGGGGCGGCGGTGGGGTGGATGGACTGCTGTGGCCTGTTGTGGGGGTTTGTGAACCGCTGAGGGCTACGGCGGAACGAAACCTCTTCGTCGTTTCTAAGTCCCCGTTTAATACAATACAATATGTGTATGTAGAACCAATGTAAATAATGTACGCGAATCGTGGGTGTAGGTGCATGTGAGTGATTCCATATATATTGGAGACTGACTGAGATGTCACAAATAAAAGAGAAAATAAGAAAAACCACACATGATCTACACGATTATCTCGTGTGAAAAACATTCATGTAGTGAAGCTTAGCACACAACACAATGCGTTGTTTAGGCTCTTTACCGCAGTCCTTTGTGGGGGAGCTCGTTGTGGCAGACTACTTTGCCGTGCCAAGCAAATAATCGTGTCCACATCTAAGTTTAATTCAAGGAAAGCAGAAGGTGAAATTTGAGTCATCTTCTGCGCTGTTGAAAGACCGTCCTGTACGTAAATGAAGCAGAGTTGCTGAACCACTTTGTCGGAAAACGTTTTACTTGAAGCATAAAAGACAAAACACGACGTTTTTTGGATTGAAATGTTTTTGCTGTACAATTGTTCTCAAACGATGGCAGGATAAGTATTGGTCAAAAATATTTGATTATTTCAAAATGTAAGTCTCAAATTACAGCTTTACGATGAGGTGGCTATCTTTTAGTTATTTCTCATAGTACAGTTGTCCGTTGTTCGAAAAATTTGCATTGAATTAAGAGTATAAATTGCAACTGATAACTCAAGGGAAGCAAAAATTGACAGTATGATATCGTCGTCATACTGCAAAATGCATTCCTCAACCATCCGTAGACGAATCTCGAAATCTCGTGTAGTTATTCACATGCAATTTACGAATTCCATTCAATAAGATTGTGGCTGTGTATTTATGATCAGTAAGAGGCTTGTATCTCTTTGTCTACAGTGGAGACTCGTATACCAGTCTTCTGTGTAATTTGAGACTGTCCAAAGAAATGATATATTTCACCCCACCACGCAGAGGATCTATGTTTGACTCGAGAAAAGCAGAAAGCTGTTTGTTAGGTGGCAGTGGTGTCGTTTTCAAATCTTAACTTTAACTCGTCGTAACTCAAACAGTTTGTATGAAATATTTACAAATTAGATACGAAAATCTTCCTCGTAAATCAGTGTATCTACTAGTGAGAACCGTATCAAAGTCTGTAAGACAGTTCACGAGATCTGCACGTAATCGGTAGCATCATATCAACTAACTTAAACGTGAGTCCATGGGGTTTTCTTTCCAACACAATGTTATTAGATGGATATAACCAACATGCTTCTTATGTGGGAGGTAGAGGGTATATTAACTCTGGTTTAGGTAAACCTACATATTAGTTCTAGTTTATCAGCATGATCATTTGTGGGAAGATGTAATATCTTGGCCAGAATATAATGTCTAGGATTTTTTCAGCTGTAAACCTCTCCGCAATACGGAAACCTCTCTTGTAGCGGCTGCCCGGAGTTCGCTATATAGCATTTCCGTTACGATAATGTGCCATTCCACACTGGATCTTATTTGTCTCTTCTGTCAATTCGACCTTGCGCTGACAGACGATAGACTCACCGCAGTTCACGACACTTAAGGAAGATCAGAAAAATGCGCAGGCATTTTGTTCTCGAGTTATTACTGACAAAGGTTAGGGAACATAGACGGCCATGAAAGAACACTCACGTAAAGAGCTCGAAGACATGAGAAAATCAGGACTCTTACAAAGGTATAGATTCGTTTTCTTCTCACTAAGGTGTCATCACTTGATGTCTAAGGCCATCGGTCAGAGTACTTTGTTTGTATCGAAATCCAGGAACATTTGATGTTTACTGTCAGTTCTTCGAAAATGGGAATGGCTGCTTAGTACCGTGTCGGTATAGAGTGCAACGCCGATTTTGTGATACACAGGACGAGAATGCTGCGGCTGGTCTTGATATGTGAGCCGTGCTGCGGCTCGCGTTGGTGCTGTTTGTAGGTTTCCGCCCTCTGTTGGAGGCCAGACCATATCCTTTAGTTGGCATGGTTGAGGTTGTTTGTCTTCTTCTTGTCTTGACTGATGCCACTCGTTTCGCAAGCGTTGTCTGTCCGCTAGTGGCAGCATCGGCGGTTATCGATATGTAGCAACTGTTGCCCTATCTTCGAGGCGACGTAGTTGTTTTTCCGTATAATGCGAGTTTGGCAGTTCGGTTGGGGACTCAGGAGGAGCCAGGTCCGAGCAGTGCGAGAACACGCCGGGAACTTTGGCGGTGCTCATGGACTGCCGGATGGAAGGGCTGTGGTCACGAGGGTGCACGACCTCGTCCTAAACCAGATCCTGCAGGCTTTAAAATGGTTCAAAAGGCTCTGAGCACTATGAGACTTAACAGCTGAGGTCATCAGTCCCCTAGAACGTAGAACTACTTAAACCTAACTAACCTAATGACATCGCACACATCCATGCCCGAGGCAGGATTCGAACCTGCGACCGTAGCGCTCTCGCGGTTCCAGACTGACGCGCCTAGAGCCGCACGGCCACACCGGCCGGCTGCAGGCTTTAAGATGAGTGCATTTCAATTCAAGTAGAGAAACCTCCACCATTGTGGCATCTCGCAATTCTCAAGGGACTTGAGTTCTTGCTGCTGCTCGTAGTGTCGCCGAGGCGAAGAGCAGCGAGTGGATCCTGATTTCATCTCTCTGTTGAGACATAACGATGTGAGATTGCAGCACATCTAGTCACTGACTCGAATCGCTACAGAAATGAAACCAAAATCGGACAACAGAAAGACATCGAAGCAGTTCGGAGCCAAAATAAGAGAATTTGGTGGCGAAATCCTTGCTCTGGTTGCAATGAATCGCAAATGAGAGAAATCTTGTGGAAATGTGCCATGTTTTTTGCGTGCTTATAGATGTCTATCCAGCATACTGATGTAGCTAGGACTGGTGTGAAGGCCGCGCGGGATTAGCCGAGCGGTCAGGGGCGCTGCAGTCATGGACTGTGCGGCTGGTCCCGGCGGAGGTTCGAGTCCTCCCTCGGGCATGGGTGTGTGTGTGTGTGTGTGTGTGTGTGTGTGTGTGTGTGTGTGTGTGTGTTTGTCCTTGGGATAATTTAGGTTAAGTAGTGTGTAAGCTTACGGACTGATGATATCAGTTAAGTCCCATAAGATTTCATACACATTTGAACATTTTTGAACTAGTGTGGAACTTTCAGCTTTCTAGTTGTGACGGATTTGAGTTTGTGGTAGAAATGATGACACACTTATCACAATAATTCAATGCATAATACCGCCACGTGTCATAAATACATATGATCTGTGATCTGTATTGCTCTCTAGGAATACATGCGTCTCCTCAGTCTGCACATGGATGGGTTAATGGAAGAAACAGACAATATCCAGCACAGAGTGGGATGTGTTCGTTACAGACGCTCCAGTGGCATTCATTACAAGAGAGGTCTGATGCATAGTGGAGATATTACTGTAGAAAAATCCTAGAGGTTACATTCTGGGCAATGTATTACATCCCCCCACAAATATCTCACGAAATGATCATAATCAGAAATTAGAGCTAATACATAGGTTTACCTGGACCTAGGTTAATTACCCTCTACCACACACAGTAAGGTGGTAAGCAGATGTTATGCAAAGCAGATGTTACGCACCTAATTGCACTGTCTGGGAAAAAATACTCCACGTAAACGCATTTAAGTTCTTATGGTGCTACTCATTACCTAACTTACAGCTTAAACTGTACTTGTTACCATAAAATCTACCATGCTGGAAGTAAAATTAGTACACCCTTTTAGAGGTTTCCACTTCACTCAAGATTTGTTGTTGCAACAGTGCATATTGAGTACATGGAAATAATTACATTTACAGATCAATAGCACAAGCGGTTCTGAGATTGATGATACAGACGGCGAATGCTGTCTTGAGATATGTTATGCCACGCCTGATCGGCCTGTTCCCATTGTACTGCAAGAGTTGTTGGTTGATGAACCGCACGAGTCACTTTTCGTCCCATCATATCTCGCTTGATTGCAGACAAGTCCGGAGAGAGTGCTGGCCAGAGAAGCTGCTGCACGACTTGCAGTGCACGTTCAAATTCCTGGGCAGTATGTGGGTGATCATTATCCTGTTGGAACATCTCCTTGTTAAAACAGTGGCAAAAGAATTGCTCTGACAACATTTTGCACGTATAGAACGCTAGTTAGCGTACTCTACAGAGACACCAAAAATGAACGACTGTTGCAACTTATCGCACCCCAGACCAGTGTGCCTTGGACGAATGCACTCCACGAGACAGGTCTCACTAAGCCAACATCGTACGTGGAAACAACCATGACGTGTGTGCAGGCGGAATCTGTTTTCGTCGCTGAAAACCATGGAGCGCCAATCTATCACCCAAGTGATCCTCTGACGGCACCAGTCGAGCCATTATCGACGATGCTGTGGCGAGAGTGTAAGACGGGCTGTAGGTCGCGTGCGACTGCAGTGCCACTGCTTTCAAACGGCTCCGAGCACTATGGGACTTAACATCTATGGTCATCATTCCCCTAGAACTTAGAACTACTTAAACCTAACTAACCTAAGGATAGCACACAACACCCAGTCATCACGAGGCAGAGAAAATCCCTGACCCCGCCGGGAATCGAACCCGGGAACCCGGGCGTGGGAAGCGAGAACGCTACCGCACGACCACGAGATGCGGGCGTGACCACGTTGCACAACTGACACAGCACGTCCAACTTGTGTACAATTCTCCAAAAGAACCACTCCCACCATGCCGAACACCACAATTTCACCCCTTTCAGACTCGTTGATTTGGCTGTAGAGAGCACGAGTGTGTTTCCGTTGCTTTGTTGGCTGCTTGCTTCACACGTTTGCACCACACTGAGCCTTCGATCTGTGGGCATTCCCTATGAAAGGGTACACACAGACGGCGTCTGATAGCAGTGCCCCCACGCTATTCTGAGGACGACGTTGAAACATTACCAGCACAGTTACAAACCGCAGGTGGCATATGCCGTCATCGAATCAAAATCGACGTCGTCTTTCCAGGTGTACTATTTTTTGCCGGTAGTGTGTGTAATGGAATCGACTAATTTGGAGACTGAAGTAATGAATAGACATGTAAAATTCGGGTTTAAAAATCATTTTGTTCTTAATGGGGAAGCAAATTAATGTTTTCTGTAAACGCTGGATGTCGCATGAAAGACATGACAAGTAGTATATACAGGGTGGTCCATTGATCGTGACCGAGCCAAATACCTCACGAAATAAGCGTCAAACGAAAAAACTACAAAGAACGAAACTCGTCTAGCTTGAAGGGAGAAACCAGATGGCGCTGCCATAGGTCGAACGGTTATCAACTAGGTTTTTTTTAAATAGGAACCGCCATTTTTATTACATATTTGTGTAGTACGTAAAGAAATATGAATGTTTTAGTTGGACCACTTTTTTCGCTTTATGATAGATTGCACTGTCACTGTCACAAACATATGGCTCACAATTTCAGATGAACAGTTGGTAACAGGTAGGTTTTTTTAAATTAAAATACAGAACGTAGGTAAGTTTGATCATTTTATTTCGGTTGTTCCAATGTGATACATGTAACTTTGTGAACTTATCAATTCTGAGAACGCATGCTGTTACAGCGTGATTACCTGTGAATACCACATTAATGCAATAAATGCTCAAAATGATGTCCGTCAAACTCAATGCATTTGGCAATACGTGAAACGACATTCCTCTCAACAGCGAGTAGTACGCCTTCAGTAATGTTCGCACATGCATCGACAATGCGCTGACTCATGTTGTCAGGCGTTGTCGGTGGATCACAATAGCAAACATCCGTCAACTTTGCCCACAGAAAGAAATCCGGGGACGTCAGATCCGGTGAACGTGCGGGCCATGCCATGGTGCTTTGACGACCAATCCACCTGTCATGAAATATACTATTCAACGCCGCTTGAACAGCACGCGAACTATGTGCTGGACATCCATCATGTTGGAAGTAAATCGCCATTCTGTCAGGCACTGAAACATCTTGTAGTAACATCGGCAGAACGTTACGTAGGAAATCAGCATACATTGCACCATTTAGATTGCCTTCGATAAAATGGAGGCCACTTGTCCTTCCTTTTATAATGCCGCACCATACATTAACCCGACAAGGTCGCTGATGTTCCACTTGTCTCAGCCATCGTGGATTTTCCGTTGCCCAGTAGTGCATATTATGTCGCTTTACGTTACCGCTGTTGGTGAATGACGCTTCGTAGCTAAATAGAACGCGTGCAAAAAATCTGTCATCATCCCATAATTTCTGTTGTGCCCAGTGGCAGAACTGTACACGACGTTCGAAGTCGTCGCCGTGCAATTCCTGGTGAATATAAATATGGTACGGGTGCAATCGATGTTGATGTAGCATTCTCAACACCGACGTTTTTGAGATTCCCGATTCTCGCGCAATTTGTCTGATACTGATGTGCGGATTTGCGGCGACAGCAGCTAAAATACTTACTTGGGCATCACCATTGGTTGCATGTCGTGGTTGCGGTTTCACATGTGGCTGAACACTTCCTGTTTCCTTAAATAACGTAATTATCCGACGAACGGTCCGGACACTTGGATGATGTCGTCCAGGATACGGAGCAGCATACATCGCACACGTGCGTTGGGCATTTTGATCACTATAGCTATACATCAACACGTTATCGACCTTTCCGCGATTGGTAAACGGTCCATTTTAACACGGGTAATGTATCACGAAGGAAATACCGCCCCATACTGGCGGAATGTTACGTGATACCACGTACTCATACGTTTGTGACTATTACAGCGCCATCTATCACAAAGCGAAAAAAGTGGTCCAACTAAAACATTCATATTTCTTTACGTACTACACGAATGTGTAATAAGAAATTGGGGTTCCTATTTTTAAAAAAACGCAGTTTATATCCGTTTGAGCAATGGCAGCAACATCTATCGGGCCAACCATAGCGCCATCTGCTTTCCCCCTTAAAGCTAGACGAGTTTCGTTCTTTGTAGTTTTTTCGTTTGATGTTTATTTCGTGAGCTATTTCGCTCGGTCACGATCAATGGACCACCCTGTATTTGGGTCGACACTAGCTACACAATTCTGCACATTCTAAGTGTTGTGGCAGTAAAATACGGTTCAGTTGTGTCATTATTTCTAAGGTACTATCAGCCCTGTCTGATAGGGATTCAACACAACAGCAGTGAGGCCGGCCGGAGTGGCCGAGCGGTTAAAGGCGCTACGGCCTGGAACCGCACGACCGCTACGGTCGCAGGTTCGAATCCTGCCTCGGGCGCGGATGTGTGTGATGTCCGTATGTTAGTTAGGTTTAAGTAGTTCTAAGTTCTAGGGGACTTATGACCACAGAAGTTGAGTCCCATAGTGCTCAGAGCCATTTTGAACAACAGCAGTGACTGGATGGTACTGCTCTGGTAATAAAACGTAGGACAGAAATGTTTTTTTTGTACCAAGTGATCATGTTTCTACAGGGGCGTTCGTCGTGGCCAGTGTGACGGCTGTGGCTGTACGGCATCCGGCACGTGGTGTGTTTGGCTTTTCGAGTCTGGCAGGAGTGTATACTAGGCTGGTTTGGGTGGTAGGCTGGTCAGAGACTGCTTGATGACCTTAGCAAAGTGATTGTAAATTGAGGAGACAGTCATAGCGGTCTTCTAAAGTGAAAAATTATGAAACCTTCACAAATTATAGAAATAGTGTCACGTTTTTTCTCGGAAAATCATTGATATGCCAGCATTTAACTGTCAGGGTGAAACATGTTAATCTGTTTGTATGGCATTCAGACATATTGCATTTTACGCGAGCGTGGTAGACAAGAAAGCACCTGCCGTAAGATACTGCCAGCACACAGGGTTGCAGCTGAACGTGGAGGGTGAACGGCGTGTGTGATGTTTTATGTTAGAATACGATCTCTTAGGTGCTAATGGTAGCATAACCACAAGGCCCGTGCCTCTGTAAGGGCAGTGAGACGGCAGAAGGAGTGTGTGTGTGTGGGTGTGTGTGGGTGGGAGGGCGGGGGTGGGGGGGAAGGGGAAACGGGGAGACAGTGTGAGCATTCGCCATCGGGTGGGATATTTTCGTTGTGCCTCCAGGTGCTGGCTGGGATACACGCACACAAAACTGACTGTACAGCACCCGCTAGGCATGGTGCTACTCTTTCGAAGCCCTGTCATTCCAGCCGTAAATGTTTGCAATAAAAAGCTGTAATTGTTTGAGATCCCAGCATCCTCCCTTTCTTTCTACGTAACAGCTACATTGCCTCTGTGTGTGTGACTACAAGGGGATCTGGTTGCACAGTTTATCTCCAATTTCGATCTGCTGCATTGCTGTTTTCAACGGATACTGATATGTACATAGTGCGACTGTTCAGTGGAAAGAATGTACTTGATATAATATGTGGAGCTATACGACCTCTTGATTCTGTAATGTCATTCTGTTACAAAGTATGATTGTGCAGTGGTAGGAGTGTGCTTAATGTGCTACACAGGATTCGTGGGTGGGCTTGGAAATGGAATTGATACACTTTTACATTGGACGAATGTCCACTGTCATGCTTATTCATCAGTAAATGGTTTATGTTATTGTAATACAGGATGTTACAAAAAGGTACGGCCAAACTTTCAGGTAACATTCCTCACACACAAATAAAGAAAAGATGCTATGTGGACATGTGTCCGGAAACGCTTAATTTCCATGTTAGAGCTCATTTTAGTTTCGTCGGTATGTACTGTACTTCCTCGATTCACCGCCATGATTTCATACGGGATACTCTACCTGTGCTGCTAGAACATGTGCCTTTACGAGTACGACACAACATGTGGTTCATGCACGATGGAGCTCCTGCACATTTCAGTCGAAGTGTTCGTACGCTTCTCAACAATAGATTCGGTGACCGATGGATTGGTAGAGGCGGACCAATTCCGTGGCCTCCACGTTCTCCTGACCTCAACCTTCTTGACTTTCATTTATGGGGGCATTTGAAAGCTCTTGTCTACGCAACCCCGGTACCAAATGTAGAGACTCTTCGTGCTCGTATTGTGGACGACTGTGATACAATACGCCATTCTCCAGGGCTGCATCAGCGCATCAGGGATTCCATTCGTCGGAGGGTAGATGCGTGTATCCTCGCTAACGGAGGACATTTTGAACATTTCCTGTAACAAAGTGTTTGAAGTCACGCTGGTGCGTTCTGTTGCTGTGTGTTTCCATTCCATGATTAATGTGATTTGAAGAGAAGTAATAGAATGAGCTCTAACATGGAAAGTAAGCGTTTCCGAACACTTGTCCACATAACATATTTTCTTTCTTTGTGTGTGAGGAATGTTTCCTGAAAGTTTGGCCGTACCTTTTCGTAACACCCTGTATAGGTTGACTCCTACTTAGCTGCAGAATATTTCATTTAACTTCTGCTTATTGTATTTCATGTTTGTTTCGGCTGGTACGTCATTGTCAAGTGCACTTTTTGACGCTTAGTTACATGTATATACTGTATCATATAAAGTTGTTTTGACATTTTTACTTGTTTCTAGGAGGAGTGACGTTCATTATACATCTTGGAGCTGATGTCAGTCTGGTGACAAGTTGTATGAATCATGTGCTTTCGTCTGTTTAGGATACTAGGTTTGACAGATCAAATGACCTTGCTCCTACGAGACTTCAGTTTAACAGAGTAAACCGTATCTCTCTCTGTTGCTGGGAGATATTGGTTGTGCCTCACAAATATTAGAATTTAGTTGTTAACTACAGTGAAAGCGGTGAGGTAAAAAAAAATGAGGGAGTTGTCATGTCACGAACTTGACGCCGACACCTGCCACTTTACATCGCCCAAAACGTTGGGTTCTCCGCATTTACACATCTATGCTTCATCACGGTGCTAATGCCCCGTCATGTCACTCTGACGTGCTCGGTCCAAGTTTCGAGAGTTGGAGATATCTATCGATTTTTGTGGTAGTATCCCAAATAATAGATGGTGTTTTCCTTGTGTGGAAATGTTGTCCCATGAAAAATGTCAGCTTGCGTCGCTTAGGAGAGTACTAATCGATCCATCTAAAGTCCAAAAGAATCACATTTAATTCGTAAGTGCAGCCGTTTATTCTTTCCTGTATTTTTCATTGCCCTATAAACCCCACCGCTCTGACATCCAAGCCAAACTGTACCAACGGTCTCGTCCCCGCAGAACACACGGCTACGTGACCGCGTTGCTTCTTGGTGCAACATCTCATGCCCTATATTTCTTTCGCCGGCAATTATTCATTGTTCCCACTTCATCCCTCTTTTAAAATGATTCTGGCTAGAACAGACGGAGACAGCGGTGATGGGTGTGTGAGTTTTGTTTGTGTGATTCTATGAACGTGTGTATTTGTGTGCCTTTGCTTCCTTTTGAAGAAGCTTTGGCCGAAAACTTATGTGAACAGCTGGTCAGCTACTAGGTGTGTGTGTAGCAGGCTATCTGTTTCACAGTATAGTTGTTCCCACATGAAGTTTTTTTGTAAACAATCTATTACACTTCAACGGGAACAATAATGCATAAAATTACAATACCATAAGCAAAAAATGGCATTCATTAGGCCACATTAACGTTGTATGCAGCAGAAGCAGGGTTCAAAAAGCTGCAACCAAAGCTTTTGATCACTTACCCAGTGATAAATGCCTGAAAGTCAGCAAAATAAAATTTGAAACTATGTTGAAGACATTTCTCTTTAAGAACTCCTCCTGTTCCGCAGAAGACCGTCTGTTACTGTAATGTGGACATGGTGATGGGTAGGAATTACTGACTAACGTCTTTCTTTCTTTAATTGAAAAACAAAGAAAAACTAATGAATGTTCAGCATAGAGGCATATTTACAATAAATAATTAAATGAAAGTAAATAATGATGTTAATACATAATGACTCGTTCCACATAATTAAAATTTATCGTGCAAATTATACAAGGAGCATGAAACTAACTATTGCTATGTCACGAAGCACTTATACACCTTGAAAACCTCAAAATGAAATGAAAATGATCAAAGTAGACGTACATTGCAATTGTGATATGACTCGTTTTTGGTGAAAAACTGATAATTAATGGCGAGAAATATTACGAGAGAAGAAGAAAAGATGCTGCTGTTGAAAATGTAGGCGTGCATGTTGCACAGGGAAGGCTATCACCGTTAAAAATGACTAGCATACATGTTAAAGTAAAATATCCATTTTGCAAGGTCTAAGCGTTTGAGATCATTCCTTTGATCACATCTGTAGTGTAGCAAAATGCTGGAACATATTTAAAAATTTTGTTGTTGTTTTACCCTGTGAATTGCTATTGTTAGTCACACACTGAATGACGCATCATATGTAAGATTTCAAAGTGATAAGACGTGTAAATTACGAAACTAATCCACTGCCAATAAAATAAGTATTCTTTTCTGCGTGAAGGTATACCTCTATATAGTTCTCTTTCCTTTACATTTCAGTAATCGTTCACTTCTTTGACATGCACAAAATGTGAGAGCATGCATTGCTTCTTTCCTCATTGCACACATTATGAGCTAGCAACGAACACGTAGGTAAGTTTTTTTGCAAACTTCAACATCATAAATGTTGTGCGTATGACATGAAAGCCGATCATGTTACGAACAAGAAGCAGAATCAGTAAACAAACGTATTGATAGCGAACTTCCAGCTTCGTTTGCTTTCGATACAAATACAATAAAAATGGAATGGAATTGATTACTAAAGCACGCTTTTCACATCATTTCCTTCTCTTCTTTGTTAGTCGAAATATAGAACTTTGACCACAAAATTTTTTCTACGCTTACGTTTTCCTTACTGCGCACTGTCTCTTTCGAAATTCTCTCTTCCACAATTGATACACCGCTCCCAACACCGTTTCCACTTACGGGAGCAGTGTGGATACGCCTCTTGCCTGATCGCACGAAGCGCCTTCTTCGAATTTTCTTTTAGCTCGTCTATCGTCGCAAATCTTCGTCCTTTCAACGGGGTTTTCAACAGAGGAAATAAAAAGTATCGCTAGGGGCCAGGTTTGGAGAGTACAGAGGATGACACAGCACAGTGATTTCGTTTTCTGTGGAATAGTCCGCACGAACGGGAATAAATGAATGAGTGGGTGCGTTATCATGATGCAAAAACCATGAATCGTCTCACCAAATTTCAGGCCGTTTAGTTCTCAAATTTTCTCGCAGGCATTGCAACACATCCCGATAGTACCATCGGTTAACAGTTTGTCCTTGTGGCACGAATTCGTGATGAACTAATCCTTGAGAGACAAAGAAAACTATCAGCATGTGTTTGACATTTGACCTGACCTGACCTGACGAGCTGTTTTTGGTCCTGGAGAAACTTTCCCGACCCACTACGAAGACTGAACTCCGGTATCAACACTATAATCGTAAACCCACGTATCGTCACTCGTTATTATTCTCTTAAGGAACATCTCGTTCTCATTTGCACGATCCAAAATCTCTTCAAAGATTGCGAGACGAAGGTCTTTCTGGTCTGGAGTCATAAGCCGTGGGACGAACTTGGCGCCAGCACGAAGCATTCCAAGACGCTGTGTCAGGAATTGGTTCCCGGGTTCGATTCCCGGCGGGGTCAGGGATTTTCTCTGCCTCGTGATGGCTGGGTGTTGTGCGCTGTCCTTAGGTTAGTTGGGTTTAAGTAGTTCTAAGTTCTAGGGGACTGATGACCATAGATGTTAAATCCCATAGTGCTCAGAGCCATTTGAACCATTTTTTTGTCAGGAATTCATAGCGAGCGAGGTGGCGCAGTGGTTAGCATACCCGGACTCGCTTTCGGGAGGACGACGATTCAGACCCGCGTCCGGTCATCCTGATTTCGGTTTTCTGTGATTAACCGCTTCAGGCAAATGTCTGGATGGTTCCTTTGAAAGGTCACTACCGACTTCCTTCCCCATCCTTCCCTAATCCGATAGGACCGATGAGTTCGCTGTTTGGTCCCCTCACCCCACATCAGCCAACCAACAAGCCTTTTATGACATGGTCGATCTGAAATGTTAGATTGTACTGCAATTTCTCGGACAGTCAATCTCCAATTGGCACGCACAGTTTCGGTAGACGTCGAAGGGTGTCCTGAACGAGGGTCACTTTAAGTTCCGTCCGGCAGTTTCTCAACCGTGTGAACCCTTCATAACACCAAATACGGTTTAAGTCCTCATCACCGTAGGCTACCTGCATCGATTGGTGTACCTCTGAAAATGTTTTCTTCAGTTTCATGCAAAATTTAATGCACACGCATTGCTACTCTAGCTCTGCCATCTCGAAATTCGCAAACTATGTAACACAACGTTCTACTCAATACAGAACTGAAAATTAACTAATAGACATATAACAATAAAACTTCCGGCAGTTAACACATTAAACACAAGCGTGTGGAGGGATTCCAACTGAATTTACTCGTACACAACATTGGCGTGAAATTACGAATGTCCCAGAATTTTTTGATCAGATGAAAAACAAGATACATTGACGAGATCAAATATGTCGTATTACTAGAGCAAATAGGCATTCAAGAACAAAAAAACCTTAGAAACATCGTTGCTACCACTATGTTATTCATGTAAGCATTGTAATTTTTAGAGCTTGAAATTGTTGTTGCGGCAGACGACAGAAATTATGAACAAGAAGCAACAGTAAACAGTAGCCTGCTAATATTTTGGGTTGTTCAAGATATCAGCAGGCTCCGCCCACTCTGGTTTCAAAACATTGTACAGCGTAAATCTATAGCGCCATCTCCCTTCCTTTTTTTTTTTTTTTTTTTTTTTTTTTTTTTTTTTTACATCCATGAGTGAAAGGCTGTCTATTGTAATTGTGTGTCATGTGATTTTTATTCGTTTTCTTTTTCTGACATTTGAATACAACATTCTAATTAATTTCTATGTTTCAAGTCGGTTTGCTCGTTGAGGAACTTACTGGTAAATTTATTCGTATGTGTGTAAGTTTCCATTTCTTCCAAAATGTTCATACTAGGGCCTTTAGGGATTTCAAAAATGGTTCAAATGGCTCTGAGCACTATGGGACTCAACTGCTGAGGTCATTAGTCCCCTAGAACTTAGAACTAGTTAAACCTAACTAACCTAAGGACATCACGAACATCCGTGCCCGAGGCAGGATTCGAACCTGCGACCGTAGCGGTCTTGCGGTTCCAGACTGCAGCGCCTTTAACCGCACGGCCACTTCGGCCGGCTTTTAGGGATTTCTCATAGAATTTTTAAACTATCTTTTATGTGCTTTGCAGTGTAGTTTTGGCTCTTTCGGTATATGTAGAAGCTTGACTGGTTGATTTTATAGCTTTTTTAAATCGAATTGTGAAGCTTCTTCCCAGTTGTCCAAAACAAAAGTAAGTGAAAACGATACATGAAATTTTGTAGTCGTCTGGCTCACACAAAAAGTAAAAACGGTGTGCGCCACATTAACCTTTAAGACAATCTTTTGATTGCTATTATTCTAGAATTTAAGGACAACAAATTTCCTATATTTGTATTCAACATTCTTTTAGTCAAATTCTGAAGAAAGACTGCTCATATTTCAACTTAAAAAATTTATTACTAAAATGAGACACGCCTTTAGAATTTTTCAACAGTCCTAAATGTCCTAAATCTGGTTATTCGAAACGACATGGACTATTAACAAATGTTTCAAATGGCTCTGAGCACTATGGGACTTAATTGCTGAGGTCATCAGTCCCCTAGAACTTAAAACGACTTAAACCTAACTAACCTAAGGACATCACACATATCCATCCCCGAGGCAGGATTCGAACTTGCGACCGTAGCGGTCGCGCGGTTCCAGACTGTAGCGCCTAGAACCGCTCGGCCACACGGGCCGGCTGCCTATTAACAGCTTAATTAACTAGATATAGTATTTTATACAGTACACAGTATTATATACAACAGCTACAGATCATTGAAAAACTTTTTCACTCCCCCCCCCCCCCCCCCCCCCAACCCACGCACCACCCCAATATTCCATCCTCGATCTCTCCCTGCATGTATATATGGCCTAAGCGTATCGCCCCTTCACATAGAAGATGCTGATACAATAGATCAACAGGAGTAGAGCTAATACACGCATAAGGAGACGTTGATAGCAGCAAAGGTAGTCACTCAGTTCATGGTGGTTATAAATTCAATTAAAATGCTGATACATGCCACTAGAGTTCTGGTAACAATTTGTTAATGCTGTATGGTGGCCGCATTCTCAGTGACTTCAGATATTACTTCACATTCTTACTAATGCACAGCTCATGACAATTCTTTATATACCAATGTGTATCTAATTTTTCCCCAAACTTACTGCCCCTTCGATGTAGCTGGTTGATTATAAAAGTCCCGTAAAGAAAAGGGACTGACCAGAAGAGTACCAAGCTTTTCTGACGATCGCATGAAAGCCTCACGTTTTGTTGGTTTGTTGCTACCAACCACTGCAGGATGTTCACGTAATTAACGCGTGTGACGCAGGTCGACGCTCCTGAGGGTGATAACCCTATCTCAGTGTGGATCGGACAGTAGCAGTGAAGGTGTCCACAACGAATGACGCACATTGCTAAAATTCACATCTGCGATAGAATGTCGAGGATGCAAGGAGACGCAAGTACCACAAGTAAAATAATGAAACAGCTGTTTTTGACAATCTGTCTGACAAAATGAATCAATGTGGTGCAACTGGTAGTAGTTTTTTGTATTAACCATGGCGGGCCAACAACGTGAAAAATTACAATTACGGCTCAAAACAAGTGGCCGTGGGACTCTTCTTCCTACAAAATGTCATCCCACAAGGAGTGACGCCCTCAACCTGAGCTCGCCTCCAACCTGGAGGTGAAGGAAGACAATATTATTGACATGAGCCAAAAAGTATCATTTCCTGCGTAGAAAATGGTTTACGACACGCTTTTAACATAAGAATTATGGGAATCAGTTATGAAGTGTAAATACTCTTTCACCAACATTTTGTTTTGCAGCGAACATATCATAAATAGTGTAATTAATTAACGGTTCTGTGAGTGCCAGTTGCCTGTGCACGAGATTAATGCAGTAACAGTATACATATCTCACTATGCTAACTATACCACAGTTCAATTACAGTGGACGGAGCATTTATCTATCTATATACTGTAAGCTTCCCATAGAAAATATCTAGAAACGAAATACTGATTATTCTTTTTTCAAAAGTTTTCTCATCCTGTAACGTGTGCTCTACGTAGATACCGTATTCAACTGCTGAACAATACTGGCTGTTTGTTGGCCCTCTGTTGTGCTTATGAACAGTGCCATGAAACAAAACTTCAATGGTTCAAATGGCTCTGAGCACTATGGGACTCAACTGCTGTGGTCATCAGTCCCCTAGAACTTAGAACTACTTAAACCTAACTAACCTAAGGACATCACGCACATCCATGCCCGAGGCAGGATTCGAACCTGCGACCGTAACAGTCGCACGGTTCCGGACTGCGCGCCTAGAACCGCGAGACCACCGCGGCCGGCAAACAAAACTTCATACTTTGTCATATACTTAATTTAAAATAACTAAAATTCATATATTTTAATGCCAAAAGTAAGTAATTGTGTACTCAGTGAAAACTATTGAACTGAAACTCAGTAGAAAAGTATATTATGAAACTCACATGACATGACGTGCAGTTTCTGACTTGAAATGCCCACAAAAATAAAATATCGCTCTACTCAGAAGAAAAATAACTTCTGAGATTAACCACAGTGTTTACTTTAAGTTAATCTGCTTGCTCAGCACAACACTCGATAATTCTTACTACTAACTGTTTCCTCATAATAACGCAAAGTGAGATCTGCCCTTACGTAAGAGTAACTTACCTTATGCTCACAAGGAAACCTCCCCGTCGCATCCTCCTCAGATTTAGAGGTAAGAGGGCCCAGTGGACAGCCTATCAAAAACTAAATACAAATCGATCACGAAAACAGGAGGAAGGCGTACTGAACTGTGCCAAAAAAAAGCAAGATAGGAACTGTGAATGGTCCAAGCTTAAGAAGTGCAGAAGAGAAGCGACGGCGTCAAGGTAAAGTGGTCCCCGTGCTGGACTGCAACGCTGGCGAGCCGTTTTCGAAGCTACCCTCTGCCTTTTCTTTTTCTTTATTTAATTTCTTTTTCGCTGTTCGCTGTATTCAAATTTGTGTCAGTGTAGCGTTGTAACGTCCATTTGCGACAGCGAGGTGTAAGGAAGAGACCGATAATGAAAGTTGACTCTGCACAACTACTCTATTAGCAGCCACAAGGAAGTGGCTTTCGAATGGAAACCGCAAACCTTTGATGACAAGGCGGCAAGTCAGTCGAATCCTCCACCGGAAAACACGTCTGCTGTGTCACACACGTATGTCGTATGACAGGGCCTAATTTGTACGCCTGGTGAGTGAGTGAGATATATCTCCTTGCCCGTTTTAGGTGTGCGTGTGAATGTGAATGTGATTTCTTCCAAGGAAACGATGAAAACATAATAGTTCGTCACATAAGCTGCAACTAATGAACGCAACAGTTTCGAAATCACACAGTTTCTCTGTGTTCTGTCAAAACATATGTTTTTAATATTTTTGAAGTTGCATTCCGTTTTGGAAGTTTTGACTCTTGAATTCCTTTGTTGTGACATAGTTCACGTCCGCTTATGTGTTGTTTTCATTTCTGTGAGACGTCTAAGTGGTCTCTCGCTTGCTCCCACTGTTCATCAGATTTACTTGTGACGGTAATGCATTTGATTTACATTCTGTAACTAATATATGGTATGAAAACTATCAAGACTAGAGAAAGAGAACAAACATTTCAGTGACTGAACCGACTGAAAAAATAAAATAAAATAAAAATAAATGGCACTGGGAATTTACAACCCGCCTCGCCCGCTTTGCCTATGAACACCGTGACCGTGACCACTTAACTATGACATCATGTCTCTTACACACTTCTCAATTTTTTACTTCTTAAGCTTGGATCACTCACTGTTTGTGTTTTGCTTTTTTTCTTAATTCAGGACAACCTCTTCTTGTTTTCATGCTTCATCTATGTTCAGTTTCTGACGGGCTATCCATTGAGCCATCTTACCGCTAAATCTGGGTTGAGTGGGGGGGGGGGGGGGAGGTTCCCTTTTCAGCATATTGTTTTGTGTCTGGGGTACTGACGTTCTTGAAAGCAGATAGAAATCACCAGATGCAGCAGGTAAAGAAAAAAAATCTGGTCACTGCAAAATTTGTTTATACCTGTCAGAAACAATCTGTGGATGCGTTCGGCGTAAGGTGCAATGCACACAAAACAAAATATTCAAAACTTTAGTAAGAAAGATGGAGGAGGGTTTTACTTTTAAAAAAGTCGTTGTTGAAAAATTAACCTCTAATTATTGTCAAATATATTCTACAACATTAGGAAACGCTAAAAATTATAAAATTCTCTTATTACTAAAAAATTACAGTCATTGAAATTAATTGCACTAATTGTGATGTAACGGTAACAAAGGGCTCAAACAATACTATTAGTTAGCTAAGGGACAAAGATTTCCTTGAATTAATAGTTCTGACAAACATTTCATTCTTGCAGACGCATTGCTTACTTGAAAAATTCCTTCAAGGAATCTTCTCTGTCAGCAGAATCAACAACAAATGCTTACAAACAAGTTTTAATATCCATAGTTAAGTATTCTAGATAACCTTTCTCAGATTCAAAGTTATCAATTCTCCTTCTCTAAAAGCACAACTGTTCTTTACAATGTCCCGGTTAAGAATGTCCCAACGCTGCACATCTGACAGGCGAGCAAGCGAACCACAGATAAACTTAAACACAGAGCCAAGGACCTTATTCACTACTTGTCCACCATGGTCATTTATGTTTGTCCCAGTACAGTAAAGGTGAATTATTTACAGTGGCAGGAATCATATGAAAATTTTGCGATACTAAAGCTTTTTCAGGTAGAAAACATTCTGAGTATGCATACTGCAGTTCTCTACTCACCCTAAGTCTTAAGCATATTTTCAGATTTTCAGTGGTAGACAGTTAGATGCAGACTTTGAAGAAGTATCTGGGTAGCAGAACTTGGGACGATATCGTATGCTGCGACAATTTCGTGTTTATATCAATATGTCAAATCATTAGTCAAGAAGCATATTTCAGCTCATAAGGCAATGTAATAGTATTTTGAAAGCAATGCTCCCCTACATTTTAAAACTGCGCAGAGGCGATTAAACATTATGTAAATGGGGAAGGGGGGGGGGCACATTCATAAACATACGTGATGCATTTAGAGGACTTCATTGGGAGCTGCTAACAATGACGTCCTTTGAACCGTTGAGTTCCTTTAAGATGTCCTCTAGAGGTCGTCCCTTGGTTTCTGGCAGCAACCACCATCCAATGACAGCGCAGGTCAGACAGACAGCTGCGAAGAACCAGAAGCTCCCATAAGTTCCCATTGCCTCTGACATGGCTGGATAAAGTTTGGTCATGATGGCCGCAGCGCCAATGATCACTGTGTATGTAGCTATGGCAGCTAGACCTCTGATCCTCGGAGCCACAATCTCCGAGAGCACCACATATGGCAGTGAGTTCAGCCCAAACGCCAGCATCAGCACGTATACCGAGAGACATGTGGCGGGCAGCCAGCTGACGGAAGAAAGGTCCGTCTGCGTCTCTTGCTTGAGGTACATGTAGACACCCATGACTGTGACGGAAGTCCCGACAACCCCATTAGAGAGGAACAGGAGGGGTCGTCGACCTAGGCGGTCCATCGCCACCACGGAAGCTGCAGTGCCAACTACCTGTTCCAACAAAAACAACAAGTAAAAAGTAAAGATTTACAAACATTTGTACAATATTTGTTTCCGAAATATTAGGGTACTAAGGGCGTGACTGTCTAGGTTATTTTAGAAATTGTTAATAAAATAAGTGCACCAAACAACATATTTGTTGAAAATATTTTGTATATGCAGTGTTGGATGTTTATCAATGTTAAAAACTGCGTTACCAATACAAATCTGTACCAGTTATTTTGTTTTTGACTACCGATTTTCGTCTGTCTCATACTATACATGAGACCTGTGCGCAAAAGGGAACAAACTCTACATGAAGTGTATACAATGACTAAAGCTCATAAAAAAATTATTCCTACCTAATATATATATATATATATATATATATATATATATATATATATATATATATATATATATATATATATATATGGTGTTACAAAAAGGTACGGCCAAACTTTCAGGAAACATTCCTCACACACAAAGAAAGAAAATATGTTATGTGGACATGTGTCCGGAAACGCTTACTTTCCATGTTAAGGCTCATTTTATTACTTCTCTTCAAATCACATTAATCATGGAATGGAAACACACAGCAACAGAACGTACCAGCGTGACTTCAAACACTTTGTTACAGGAAATATTCAAAATGTCCTCCCTTAGCGAGGATACATGCACCCTGGAGAATGGCTTATTGTATCACAGCCGTCCACAATACGAACACGAAGAGTCTCTACAGTTGGTACCGGGGTTGCGTAGACAAGAGCTTTCAAATGCCCCCGTAAATGAAAGTCAAGAGGGTTGAGGTCAGGAGAGCGTGGAGGCCATGGAGGCCATAGGCCTCTACCAATCCATCGGTCACCGAATCTGTTGTTGAGAAGCGTACGAACACTTCGACTGAAATGTGCAGGAGCTCCATTGTGCATGAACCACATGTTGTGTCGTACCTGTAAAGGCACATGTTCTGCCCAATCAAGACATCACCAACAATGCCTGCCCAAACGTTCACAGAAAAATTGGGGTGATGACGTGATTGCACAATTGCATGTGGATTCTCGTCAGCCCACACATGTTGACTGTGAAAATTTACAATTTGATTACGTTGGAATGAAGCCTCATCCGTAAAGAGAACATTTGCACTGAAATGAGGATTGACACATTGTTAGATGAACCATTCGCAGAAGTGTACCCGTGGAGGCCAATCAGCTGCTGATAGTGCTTGCACACGCTGTACATGGTACGGAAACAACTGGTTCTCCCGTAGCACTCTCCATACAGTGACGTGGTCAACGTTACCTTGTACAGCAGCAACTTCTCTGACGCTGACATTAGGGTTATCGTCAACTGCACGAAGTATTGCCTCGTCCATTGCAGGTGTCCTCGTCGTTCTAGGTCTTCCCCAGTCACGAGTCATGGGCTGGAATGTTCCATGCTCCCTAAGACGCCGATCAATTGTTTCGAACGTCTTCCTGTCGGGACACCTTCGTTCTGGAAATCTGTCTCGATATAAACGTACCGCGCCACGGCTATTGCCCCCGTCCTAATCCATACCTCAAATGGGCATCTGCCAACTCCGCATTAGTAAACATTGCACTGACTGCAAAACCACGTTCGTGATGAACACTAACCTGTTGATGCTACGTACTCATATGCCTGTTGCTAGTACTGTAGAGCAATGAGTCGCATGTCAACACAAGCACCGAAGTCAACATTACCTTCCTTCAGTTGGGCCAACTGGCGGTGAATCGAGGAAGTACAGTACATACTGACGAAACTAAAGTGAGCTATAACATGGAAATTAAGCGTTTCCGGACACATGTCCACCCAACATCTTTTCTTTATTTGTGTGTGAGGAATGTTTCCTGAAATCTTGCTCATTCTGAGATGTACTGTTACAGTGCACATATACCCAATATGTCCTGTCTCAGAATATGAACATTAAAGTGTGTGACACAGCTGATAGTACTTAGTTTATTGCTGCTGTTGTCGAAATGTCTTATCTTACAGGCACAAAAATTATGAAACAGTTAATATTCAAAATCCATTCACTTTATGATTACAGCATTGAACTATATACAATTACAAAAATAAATTAAAATGTGCAGTCGATGCTATATGTAACTCGTACAATTTTAACTCACTATTAACTGATGACAGTGGCTGTATAACCAGGTCAATCAATATGTCTTAACAAATTATGATTATGAGACAGGTATGTGCTTTCTCACGTGCAAGGCCATAACATCTGTTACTCTATTGAGGCACAATGATCAATTTAACTATTGACATATTCTGTTGTATATACAGAATACAACTTCATAGTCTGTTGGATACATTCGTGCACTAATTGCTGTTTATAATTACAGAATTCATAAATATAAAAACAAAATTAGTCATTACCATGTTTCAAATGAGTATCAAGCTCTATCTACGTATACAAGTACATGGTCCATTGATTGTAATTCTATAGTTTTATTTTTAATTACATGGGGGAACATATATGGCTACATGTTCTAACATTATGTCTGGGTGGAGAGTAGTGTACACTTGTATGGCACTTTCACTTCATTTTAAGCTCCTTATACAGGGTAATTTTTTCCACCATGTACTATCTCTAGGGATCGATCTAAGAGAGGATACGGAAGAAAAAGTTCTAATGAATTTATACCCGGAAAATCAAAGTACTCTAGTGGTTATGACAAAATATCAATGAAGTTAATTAAAGAGTGTTCATATGAGTTACGGTATATATTATGCTGTTTGTGTAATCAATCTCTTATCAATGGAACATTTTCAGACTGGCTAAAACGTACTGAAGTTATGCCTCTTTACAAGAACGGGGAAGAACCGGTACCGTCGAACAATCCACCAATTTCACTTTTGTCGCCTTTTTCAAAACTATTTGAAAAGGTCTTAAGCATCTGACTGCAAATACTATATTGTCCAAGTAACAGTTTTGGTTTTTCCTTAAGGATTCCGATGCTATGAACCCTACTTGCATGCACAGTGAGAATGTACTTAATTCATTAGATAATAAATTAGAGGCTACTGACATTTCCTGTTAAGTAACAAAAGCCTTTGACTGTGTGAATCACAGCACTCTCTTAAGTAAATTAAAGTATTACCGTGTAACTGGCAGTGATGCAGAATGTTTCAAGTCTCATCTAACTAAAAGGAAACAAAAGGTGTCGTTCCAAAATACTTATGGAGTGAGCAATCAGTCTTCATCTATTTGTAAGTTAATTAAATATGGTGTTTTGAAGGTTCCATCTTGATCCGCTGCTTTTTCTTGTGTACATTAATGACCTCTTGTCTGTTACATTGCGAGATGATAAGTTTGTTTCGTTTGCAGATGATACAAACATTACAATAAATACCAAGTCATGTACAGATTTAGAAATGAATGGTAATCAAACTTTCACTGACATTAATAAATGGATTAAAGCTAATTCACTGTAATTAAACTTTGAAAAAAAAAGCACTACACACAGTTCATAACCTGTAAGAGATACGCTTCCATCATGTGTACAACATACGAAGATATGCAGATAGAAGTGGTTGACACTGTTAAATTTCTGGAACTGCAACTCAACAACAAAATTAGCTGGAAAGGCGTACCACAGAACTATTGAAGAGCCTTAACAAGTCTGTATTTGCAATGTGAATGATGTCAATTGTAGGAAATGTAGATATAAAAAAAATCTTCCACACTTGGCTTACTTTCAATTTATTACGTCGTATGGGATCGTATTCTGGGGTAAATCGTCAAACCGAGCAAAACTGTTTAGAGTGTAAAAGCGAGTAACAAGAATCATTTGAGGCGTAAATTCGGGAATATCGTGTAGAAACCTGATCAAGGAATTTGGTATTCTGATCATTGCTTCTTAGTATATTTATTACTTAATGAAATTGTTGCACCTATCACGTCTCTATTTCCAGCCAATAATTCAATTCTTAGTATCAATACCAGGAACAAGAACAGTCTACATAAAGACCTAAAATCACTTACCTTCGTCCAAAAGAGGGATCCAGTATTCTGGAACACACATTTTCAGTAAATTGCCAGAAACCATTAAAAACTTGGGTTCAGATAAAGCGCAGTTTAAACAGAGTTTGAAAGACTTCTTGGTAATAAAATCTTTCTACTCTACAATAGAATTACTTAATAGGGACCATTCAGTAGAAATATCTTTTAGATTCCAGTTTTGACAGCACTTAGTCACAGCTGTCAGGATTAGGTATTTTGTGTATGATAAATTTATCAAAAGTGCATATCTGTTTCATTCTGAGAGTGTATTAATTCTACAAATATTACCAGTTCCATTTTACTGTACTGTATTCACAATTCTGACAATCTCCTAACAAACGATCAGGGAAGTGAGTATTATATTAAAATGTTCTATGGTTTTTACGTTATACTTTCTGACATTTTCCACACTCACGAGAAGCACCTCATTTTTAGGTCTATGGAATAAAAACTGAGCCTAATCTAATCTAATGTGAAAGTAGAGTGGAGTGATTGAGTATGAAATGGATATGGGCATCTGGTATCCCATCCAGGAAAATACTTGTACGCTGTAGAAGGGAGAATAGTAGCGGCACTCCAGTAGCGCGACTGGGATAGTTGACAAAATTTCGTCCCCAGGGTCTACTTCACTACCTTCTCTGGTATTGGCAATTGCAGAGAATAGGGTGCCATTCCCGTACAGATATTCAGATTCTTCAGTGGAAGTTTCAAGCCGGCCGGAGAGGCGGAGCGGTTCTAGGCGCTTCAGTCTGGAACCGCGTGACCGCTACGGTCGCAGGTTCGAATGCTGCCACGGGCATGGGTGTGTGTGATGTCCTTAGGTTAGTTAGGTTTAAGTAGTTCTAAGTCCTAGGTTCAGGAGTGGAATTAAAATACAAGGTGAAAGGATATCAATGATACGATTCGCTGATGACATTGCTATGCTGAGTGAAAGTGAAGAAGAATTAAATGATCTGCTGAACGGAATGAACAGTCTAATGAGTACACAGTATGGTTTGAGAGTAAATCGGAGAAAGACGAAGCTAATGAGAAGTAGTAGAAATGAGAACAGCGAGAAACTTAACATCAGGATTGATGGTCACGAAGTCAATGAAGTTGAGGAATTCTGCTACCTAAGCAGTAAAATAACCAATGACGGACGGAGCAAGGAGGACATCAAAAGCAGACTCGCTATGGCAAAAAAGGCATTTCTGGCCAAGAGAAGTCTACTAATATCAAATACCGGCCTTAATTTGGGGAAGAAATTTCTGAGGATGTACGTCTGGAGTACAGCATTGTATGGTAGTGAAACATGGACTGTGGGAAAACCGGAACAGAAGAGCATTTGAGATGTGGTGCTATAGACGAATGTTGAAAATTAGGTGGACTGATAAGGTAAGGGATGAGGAGGTTCTACGCAGAATCGGAGAGGAAAGGAATATGTGGAAAACACTGATAAGGAGAAGGGACAGGATGATAGGATATCTGCTGAGACATAAGGGAATGACTTCCATGGTGCTAGAGGGAGCTGTAGAGCGTAAAAACTGTAGAGGAAGACAGAGATTGGAATACGTCAAGCAAATAATTGAGGACGTAGGTTGCAAGTGCTACTCTGAGATGAAGAGGCTAGCACAGGAAAGGAATTCGTGGCGGGCCGCATCAAACCAGTCGGTAGACTGATGACCAAAAAAGAGGACGGTGGACAAACCCCATACTAGCATTCATTAATAGGTGGCCAGATACATGTGATCAGTTATCGTATTGAGGAACGTAACGCACCTGCAGAGCGCCTAGAACGATTGTTGCCACCTCGGAAGGTACTGATCCTCCAGCCTCGTCGAACATCATGACGGCGTAGTTGAGTACAGCATAGGAGCCGCAGAACTGCAAGTTGGCTGCAAGGACGATGACGTTAGCGAAGCCCTTTAGGGAGGCCCTGGAGCAGATCTCCCTGAGTGAGACGCGTCCAGCGATGCCCTCCTTCGTGCCGTCTGCAGCCAGAGATGACCGTATGCGCTCCATCTCGCGCTCCAGCTGCTCGTCTGAGATCCCACGGCGCAGCCACCTCAGTGCCTGTGACAAAGGGCATACACCCATCTCACAGAAAGTCCTAACAAACTGTCCCACTGACAGTAGTGTATGAGATGTTTTACACTGTCCTTTTCACATACGATATAGTGAAATCCATTGATCAACGCCGTCAGGCATATGCAGTATTTCTTGACGTACGAAGAGTAGCTTGATCTGTACCACGTCAACGTTTATTAGCAGAAGTGCGATCATACGGCTTATCAAACAAAATTTGGATTGAGGACTTGAGATTGTTGGGACATTCTTGTATAAATGATTTACAGATATCTTGCCGT
The DNA here is from genome assembly GCF_021461395.2 of Schistocerca americana. Taxonomy (NCBI): domain Eukaryota; kingdom Metazoa; phylum Arthropoda; class Insecta; order Orthoptera; family Acrididae; genus Schistocerca; species Schistocerca americana. The sequence continues at coordinate 485,637,816 of NC_060124.1, read as the reverse complement.
ATGGTATTCAGATTCATCACCGCTGTTCCACCAGATGGATAACGTTATCGTTTGTGGATACGCGCGGGACTTTGTACGGGAATTTGTTGCTTTGTTTCACTTGACTCATGTCATTGTAAATAAACATTTCCTACTGACAAGAATTGGTATGTTTAATTGTTTAGCATGAGTCATGTCATTGCAAATAAACATTGACTTGCTTTTTATGGTTATATTGACAGTTAAGGTGTTTTCTACGTGTTAACATAAGAGTGATATCTGTGACTTTGGCTTAGCGTGTGCTGTACACACATACCCAATTTTTGACTCTACCCACTGCACGCAAATGTCGCGCAATGGTGCTACCACAGTTCATCACATTTGCCAATTCTGGAGTACACTGACGTGGATCGCTGTAGATTAATGCGTTCAAACTACCTTCATCAAACCCTGAAGGTATTCCTGAACGTGGAAAGTTACTAATGTCAAACCGATCCTCCTTAAAACTAGAGAACTGTTTTCTTGCCGTTCACTGTCCAATGGTATTATCCTCGTACACGACGCAAATGTTCCTGGCAGCCTCCGCTGCTGTCACCCCTCTACAGAACTCAAACAGAAGAATTTATCGGAAAGGTTTCTATTTCTCCACTTAGTATTCCATTTTCTAGCGTCCAGAGCTCTATTCACTATCCCCAAATGACAAAATGACAATACGTAAACTCACATAACAATAGTGAACTACACATTAAACGTAACATTCGACAAATAAACCCATAGCAATCGGAATGGCAACAGGCAAAACAAAAACGCTACGAACTTGTGCACCAACCCCATACAGGGTGATTTTTTTCATCGTTTACAAACTCTAGAAATTGATCGATGAGAGGATACGGAACAAAATGGTCCAGCGAACTTACGTCCGGAAATGGATGGTTTTTATGCGAGAGACCATTTATTCAATCATACATTTTTACAGGGAATGCAGTCTAATATGCGCTGTACCATGCAGCCATAGTTGCAGTTGTGTTGAAAAATTTCTTCCATGTGCTTCGACGCATGCATGTACGCGCTGTGGCATGTTGTTCTGCCTCACACGTTCACATCGGACAGGCAACATGAATATTCTGCTCCAGTGTCTCCACATCTGGAATCGGCTCTGCATACACGATACTTTTGAGATGATCCCATAACCAGAGATCACACGGGTTGAGATGCGGTAAACGAGTGAGCCATTCAACTGGACCCCCTCGTCCGTTCCATCAACCACGGAAGACGTTAACGACGAATACGACTGGAACACCATCATGTAGCAGCCACATAACCCTTCGAATCATCAATGGCACTTCTTCCATCAGGAGATGCAAATTCATCCGCAAGAAACGCCGATATTTCCGGCCTGATAGGCGACGTCGAAGGAAGACAGGTTCCAAAATACGGTCGCCAATTATCCTGGCCCACACATTCCAGCTGCAGCTATGCTGATGATTCGCCATCATCATACCATGGGGGTTCTGCATACTATCCCACTCTTGACTGTTATGAAACCTGAATATCCCACTCTGCATAAAGGTGATCTCATTTGTGAATAGGATGGAAGACACAAATCATGGTTGTCTGATGAAGAAACCAGTGACAAAACTGCTCCCGATGTGGTAAGTCAATTGCTAGTTAGCCCTGCACACGCTCTGAGTGATAAGGGTAGTAACAATTGTCATGGAGAATGTTCCACACGGTCGTCTGGCTTAACCTTGTACTGACGGGCCAACTGCTTGGTACTGACACGGCAGTCGCCTTCCACACTGTTAATCACAGTTTCCTCCAAGTATGATGTCCGAACATTTCTGCTTTCTGAAACGACCCTGTCTCAGCCAAGCTATAAAACACTGTTGCAGACATTGAATGCTGTGGTTGTCGTCGGCAGGGATGGGTCTCCTGATACAACCTAGCTGCCTGCCGCCCATTGCCGATTGCCTTTCCGTAAGTAAACACCAGGTCGGCAAGCTCTCGATTTGAATACGGAACCATTGGGTACAACGCTGCATCAGATCCACTACGAAGGTGAGTTAGCAAAAGAAATTGATCGGACACAACATTACCAGTGCATTCAAGTTCTAAGGCCTCTGATTTTTTTTCTAATTAACTACTCACCCGAAATCGATGAAACTGGCGTTACTTCTCGACGTAATCGCCCTTCAGACGTACACATTTTTCACAACGCTGACGCCATGATTCCATGGCAGCGGTGAAGGCTTCTTTAGGAGTCTGTTTTGACCACTGGAAAATCGCTGAGGCAATAGCAGCACGGGTGGTGAATGTGCGGCCACGGAGAGTGTCTTTCATTGTTGGAAAAAGCCAAAAGTCACTAGGAGCCAGGTCAGGTGAGTAGGGAGCATGAGGAATCACTTCAAAGTTGTTATCACGAAGAAACTGTTGCGTAACGTTAGCTCGATGTGCGGGTGCGTTGTCTTGGTGAAACAGCACACGTGCAGCCCTTCCCGGACGTTTTTGTTGCAGTGCAGGAGGGAATTTGTTCTTCAAAACATTTTCGTAGGATGCAAATGTTACCGTAGTGCCCTTTGGAACGCAATGGGTAAGGATTACGCCCTCGCTGTCCCAGAACATGGACACCATCATTTTTGCAGCACTGGCGGTTACCCGAAATTTTTTTGGTGGTGGTGAATCTGTGTGCTTCCATTGAGCTGACTGGCGCTTTGTTCCTGGATTGAAAAATGGCACCCACGTCTCATCCATTGTCACAACCGACGAAAAGAAAGTCCCATTCATGCTGTCGTTGCGCGTCAACATTGCTTGACAACATGCCACACGGGCAGCCATGTGGTCGTCCGTCAGCATTCGTGGCACCCACCTGGATGACACTTTTCGCATTTTCAGGTCGTCATGCGGGATTGTGTGCACAGAACCCACAGAAATGCCAACTCTGGAGGTGATCTGTTCAACAGTCATTCGGCGATCCCCCAAAACAATTCTCTCCACTTTCTCGATCATGTCGTCAGACCCGCTTGTGCGAGCCCGAGGTTGTTTCGGTTTGTTGTCACACGATGTTCTGCCTTCATTAAACTGTCGCACCCACGAACGCACTTTCGACACATGCATAATTCCATCACCACATGTCTCCTTCAACTGTCGATGAATTTCGATTGGTTCCACACCACGCAAATTCAGAAAACGAATGATTGCACCCTGTTCAAGTAAGGAAAACGTCGCCATTTTAAGTATTTAAAACAGTTCTCATTCTCGCCGCTGACGGTACAATTCCATCTGCCGTAAGGTGCTGCCATCTCTGGGACGTATTGACAATGAACGCGGCCTCATTTTAAAACAATGCGCTTGTTTCTGTCTCTTTCCAGTCCGGAGAAAAAATATCGGAGGCCTTAGAACTTGAATGCACCTCGTACTGTGGCAGGAAAGGCATTACGACACGACGTCCACCAGTTGGGGTACTCAAGGATGTATGCCCACTGGTTTCCTCATTACCTGACAGAAGACCATGAAGAGCAACCAAAGACGATCTGTACAGAATTGCTTGCGGGTTACGAGGCTGATCGTGTCAGTGTTATGCTGCACATCGTCACAGCGGATGAAACTTGGCTCCATCACTTCGAACCGGAAATGAAACGTCAATACGTGGTGTGGCGCCACACCACCTCTCCTCTGAAGAAAAAGTTCAAAGCCGCACACTCGGCAGGTGTAGTCATGGGGACGGTGTTCTGCGACTCTGAAGGGGTTATTCTGTTTGATGTCCTCCCTCATGGTGCAACGATCAGCTCAAGGTTATTGTGCTACCCTCAGGAAATTAAAGAAGCACCACAAAAGGACAAAAGAACTTCGCCTTCTTGGACTGTTCTTCCTTATTCACCCTACAGCCCACATCTTGCACCTCCAGACTTTTATCTGTTTGGCCCAGTGAAGATGCACTTTGCGGGAAGCAGTACGTCGACGATGTCGAAGTTATTGATGCAGCAAGATTTTCATTTACCATGTGGGCATATAAGTACTCCTAGTCATGTGGCATAAGGCCGTCTCATTGAAAGGAGATTATGTTAAAAAATAGGATTTTGTAGTCAGATGAATGAGAAATACTACTGTGTACCGGAATTGTTTCAGAAAAAAGTGCTGAACTACTTACTGAACGCCCCTCGTGTGGAGGATCTGTGATTGGATGTCAGGCGAAATAAATTCTTAAATAAATTTTAGTATGTGCACAGTTGTGAAAGGGCTATTAAACAACACCGTCGGCGGAAAGTACTGTACAGGTTGACGGTGGTTCGACAACAAGCTGGGGAGCAGAACTCCGCAGGAGGAAATGAAGCAGGTAGTCCGAAACCGCGTAGAGACCTGTACGGGGATGAACTCAATTCACGGCAGGCGCAACCGGATAACGACGCAGTACAAGCAAACGGCACACGGTGCCTGAACTGAGCATTAGAACTGGACCGGCCGCGGTGACCGAGGGGTTCTAGGGGCTTCAGTCCGGAACCGCGCGACTGCTACGTCGCAGGTTCGAATACTGCCTCGGGCATGGATGTGTGTGATGACCTTAGGTTAGTTAGGTTTAAGTAGTTTCTACGTTCTAGGGGACTGATGACCTCAGAAGTTGTCCCACAGTGCTCAGAGCCATGTGAACTGGACCCGCCGACTCACCTGCCTTCCGCAGGTAAACACTACTTACTTCAGCGAGTCTGCCCACACCACGCTTCGCGTGCGCCCCACATTGCATTTGGCCTCACTGGTCCGCTGCGCTACTTACTCCAGCTCATCTGCATTCATCGTTATGTGTTCTGGTGGGGATCTAAATCTACAACTACATCTACACGATTACTCTGCAGTTCACAATTAAGTTCCTGACGGAGGGTTCATCGAACCGCCCTTACGCCACTTCTCTACAATGTGCAGGAAAATTGAACATTTAAGTCTTTCCGTGCGAGCTCTGATTCATCTTATTTGATTACGTCGATCATTTCTCCCTGCGTAGGTGGGCGCAAAAAGAATATGTTTTCACAATCTGAGGAAGAAGTTGGTGATTTAAATCTCATGAGAATTTCTTTTCGCAGCGAAAAAGCCTTTCTTTTATTGACTGCCACCACAATTCGTGTATCACATCTGTGGCACCGTCTCCTCTATTTCGTGATAATACAAACCGAGCTGCCTTCTTTTTTGAACTTTTCCAATATCCTTCGTCAATCTTCTTTAATGCCGATCGCACTCCAGAAGCGGGCAGACAATTGTAGTGTTGGCAGTCTCTTTAGTAAACCTGTGTTCTGCCAGTAAATGGCGGTCTTCGGTTTGCATTCCTCACAACATTATATGACCGTTCCAGTTTAAGTTATTCGTAATTGTAATTCCTAGGTATTTGGTTGACTTTATACAGCCTTCAGATTTGCGTAATTTATTGTGTAACTGAATCTTAGTGGATTTTGTTCATGACATGACGGCAAATGATAGTAGCATCATCTGCAAACAATCTAAGAGGACTGCTCAGATTGTGTGCTAAATTTATTTTGTATCACTTGTTCCTTTTCCTGTGGTTAGGCAGGGTCGGCATGGTTAATCGGATTAGGCGATGCTAGTTTAAGGCGTGGCCGGATGCCCTTCCTGCCGCCATCCCATACCCCCTGGGATATAATTAGTGTAGCTCAACTGTCTGCGACTAGTGTAATCCATGGAGTAGTGCGAAAGTGTTCAGATGTCTGCGAGCCGTGTAACTGAGGCGGGAGTGGGGACCAGCCCGGTATTCACCTAGGGGTATGTGGGAAACCGCCTAAAAACCACATCGAGGCTGGACAGCACACCGGCTGTCGTCGTTAATCCACCGGGCTGATTCGATCCGGGGCCGGCGCACCTACCAGAGTCCAGGAAGCAGCGCATTAGTGCTCTCGGCGCACCTGGCGGGCAGATTGTCTGCTAAATCGTTTATGTAAATCGGAAACAACACAGGGCCATCAACACTCCCTTGGCGAACGCCATATATTACATCTGTTTCATTCAATGACTTTCCGTCGGTTATTACGAACTGTGATCTTTCAGACTGTAAATCGCAAGTCCAGTCACACAACCGAGACTATACTCCACAGGCACGCAATTTGATTAGAAGTCGCTTGTGAGGAACGGTGTCAAAAGCCTCTTCTAAGTTCAAAAATATGAAATGAATCTGACGCCCCCTGTCGATAGCACTCATTACTTTGTGGGAATAACGAACTAGCTGAGTTTACCAATAACGATATTTTCTGAATCTGATTGTCAATAAATCGTCTTCTTCGAGGTGATTCACAATGTTCGAACGCAAAATACGTTGCAAAATCCTACCGCAGATCGACGTTAGTGATAAGGGTCTGTAATTCAGTGGATTTCTCCTACTTCTCTTCCTGATTAGTGGTGTGACTTTGCAACTTTCCAGTCTCTGGGTACGGATCTTTCTAAAAGCGAGCGGTTGTATATGATTGCTAAGAATGGATCTATTTCATCAGCATACTCTGAAAGGAATCTGACTAGTATACAATCTGGATCGGATACTAGATAAATAAACAGCTCCATTCATATCACTTAAGTTTAGTCGGTGTATAGACTCAAAACCGTCAGGACACGCACCGTGCATTCAAACTTCAAAGTAGAGTATGCCGAGAATCTAACGCCATAGTGCGGAAGAGGCGTGTTGGGGAGGCTTTGCGAACGTGCGGAGCAAATATCTGGCGTTTCACGTACTTTCAACGTTCGTTGAAACGAAGGCCAATGACATGGAAGAGCCCCACCTATGTCATAAGACGCCATCTCTCTCTAGTACCGAGCCGACAGACGCCATACTGCGTTTCACTTGAAGTTTATAGTTGCTGGTTTTTTATATTTGCCGTTTAAAACCACCAGCAAATTCAGAATCTTTCGGAAACTGGTCATTAATTGTACGATTTATCCTAATATAATGAGAGCAAACGTCACATTGGTGGTTAAAGAATTTTCGAATTTTAACTTCGACTTTATGAAATTATGCGGTTGTAAGGCACATTGAGGATCCATCAAAAACGATTTGTTCTTGATACAGTTCGTTGTAATTGAGTTTCTATTAATAACGTACTTACGATTCAAGCTTTCAGGAGACAGTAAGATGCAAACTACGGTCGTTGCAGTGCAGTGTGTAGATATCTAGTATTCTAAGGAGTCACATGATGTGCTTGTTGGCTCGTGTCTCACAATAGTTTTTTTAATAGGTTCTAATAGATTGTTATTAATTTACTAGAAGTATGTTCTATAACATTTGATGTTACGTAAATATAAGTGCGCGCTGTCTGCGCAGTGAATTTGTTCTATTGGCTTTATCTACAAGACAACTTGCACTAACTGCAGTAAGATATTTTTCATTTTTTTGTTTCAAGTCTTGTATTACACGTTTTAAGTACTCTGCTACTGAACAGGAACAATGATCAAGTGAGAATGATATTAGGGTTTTAGTAAAAAGAGGCAACGAGGAAATAACTTTTATCTTAAGTGGAGAGATGTTGTAAATCTGCATCGAACTATTTGTGCTGGAACTTTTTGACGGAACATCATGCTTTCATTTTTGCCTTGTAACAAGTACGTGAATATTGAAGTTTTTATTAATGTGTACTACAGACAAACAAACATGACTTGAATATGAACGAGACTGGAAATGTGCGTTTTACAAGAGCAAATACAGAAGTTTTCTGCCCGTCTATACATAACCAACTGCGTGATTTGCGATCCAGATAGAGCTGACAAATACCGCTGGAACGCACTGCAGTGGCATATATCACGTTAAGACACACGAAACATCATATCCACAAGTCGCATCGTTTCTGAACACTCATCAGCACGGTGGACTCGGAACGCTTAACGTTCACGTTTGAATGACTGTGTACCGACGGCTTAAGAGAGAGTTAGCCACGGTCCGCCACCAAATCTGTTCCCTAGTGCTGCTGTTTCTTTACATCCTGTAGGAAAGGCTCTGGCTGTAATATTCAGAAACCACAGGTTGAAGCATCAGTGACAATTGAAGTTCGAGTCAGGTCTCACATGCCATCTGGTTAAACCATCTGATTAAGAGAGGAAATTCTATTTTAAGTCCCTGTTTCCCACAAATTTTCATGTGTGGAAAAAATTTCAAGATTTTTTTTGGGAAGCATGCAAAAGTGTATTTAAAAAGCAATATTTAGTGAAACAGTATCATAACTTGTACCAATAAATGTTTTTCTGGCATTGTTTTTGTAAGAACACTACCAGACCTGCCAATGTTTCACAATTTCTAAACGTGTAATGGAATTGAGGATACGTCCTATTCTCCTTCTCCCTCCTCTCTCTGTGCATCTGCTCCTCTCCTCTCCCATTGTTTATCTTCTCCTCTTCACTCTTTCTCCGTCCAATACCTCCCCCTCGCTCTATCCACCTTCTTCGTTCCCTCTCTATGTCCATCTCCTCTCTCTGTTCATTTTCTCTTCCACCTGTCGCTGACATCGAGCTTTGTTTTTTGTTATAGCCAAAGAAAACTTTATTGGAAATGGAATTCGCTTAAAATATATTGGTGAAATGGTTGGAAAGATTGGTATACGAGTTATGAGATACTTGTCCTGCTGCTGGATCTGTGAGGACAGTAGCTTCTATGACAGTATTTCGCATAGTTTTAATCCGCAAAATTTCAGACGTTTCAGATTCCATAGTAGTATTCTTATGATAAGCTGATAAGCCACAAATGCAACTTTCCTGTTTCCTGTCAAACCAGACACAGAGAAGAACGAAACAAACCAGCACACAGTCGAGCATACAAATTTTTTTAAACCCTAGATTACTAAACCCGCGATTACAGTTAGTAAAATTGCAGTTATACCACATCACAGTTCCTTTCAATTTGGTAGTCAGGACATTTTGCACTTATTTTGTATGTGACATTCTAGTGCATAAATTTTTTATGTGATCTCTGATGGTTTAGTAACAAAGTGACATACACTCCCATTGAAATTGACTGCAAGAAAGAAAACAAAATCTGTACACTTTTATAGCACAGTGTAGCACATAATTTTTCTTCCTCGCAGTCAATTTTAGCAGAAAACATGCACATAGTTGTTTAAAAAATTCATAGCCTTTGTCCATCTGAATATTTGCTGGAGAATCGTGTAAAAATTTGAAGTAAGGCGATCAAGAACTTACCGAGATTTTTGCTTATGACTTTTCCCTTTATATAGGTTGTAATACGTATAAGAGCAGATACGAGTGTTTCTACTGGTAGTTGAGGATGGTGAACTGAACAAGATTATATCAGTATTTATGTCATTTGCAGACTAATGATTATGCTATAACAAGTTGAATGTCTTTAGCTTGGGTAGTAGCTCCACGTACATGTGGCAAGAGCAAACAAAATGCTAATACCCCCTGGGCAGCTGTTCAGGCCTTGTAGTGTGGACGCATGGATGCAAACCAGATCGTATATACTCCCAGTTGTAGTTCAAATGGCTCTGAGCACCATGGGACTTAACATCTGAGGTCATCAGTCCGCTAGAACTTAGAAATACTTAAACCTAACTAACCTAAGGACACCACACACAACCATGCCCGAGGCAGGATTCGAACCTGCGACCGTAGCAGTGGCGTGGTTCCGCACTGAAGCACCTAGAACCGCTCGGCCACAACGGCCGGCATGTGTAGTTCACTTGAAGTCCAGGTACGTCACGCAAAAAACATCAGGTCGTCAAGTTTGTGATGTGTTTGTGGGAAGAAAGAGAAAAAACAACAACATCCCATGTATGCACATATTAAGATACAACATGTAAAAATGTCTGTAATTGTACTTGTTTCACCCATTTCCCATGTACATCCAAATGTTTATTTGAGTACCGTGTAAAATACGAGAGTTGACCAGAAACTAAGATCCGATCGGTCGTGATATGAACACCACAGTGAAAACCCGATGAAGCTTTGCACATATGTGTTGGGTAGTGTCTCTAGTATGACCGGCGATCGCAAAAGACGGTCTCTTCAGTTGTGAGCGCACTGTGAGCGAGTAGAGGTGCCTAGAACAACGATGTCTCCTGCGAAGTATGAGGGTCCGCTGAGAGGCTTCGCCTTAACGAATGCAGCCCACCTAACGCAACTGCCACGCACTACCTTCTGCAGGGGCAGTGAAGACATTCCTGCAGCCTTTTCGATGGGAAGTGTTCGATCACCCACAACACAGCTCTAATTGGCTCGTCCTGAGTGTCATCTCTGTTCACATGAAACGTTGGATACGAAGACAACACTTGGAGAGAATTATTGGAAAGCACAGGCGGCTGCCTTCTATGACAATGGTGTTGGAAATATGGTATAACGCTCCGACAAATGTCTACGTCGGAGCGGCGACTATGTAGAGAAGTATCTGGAAAGAGTAGCTAACTTTTTCAAATAAAATGTTTCTGATTTTCACTGTGGTTCCCATTTAGCGACTGATCGGAACACACTTTCTAGACAACCCTCGTATGAAGTACATTGGTCAAGCAATTTTCGAGATTTTTGGTGAGAACGGTAAACAAGGACTTGTCTTTATATTGTGAAATAGATAAAGGCAATCCTCAAGCAGTTATTACCTTTCTTGCCTGCTCATACCGATGAACAGTTGCCAGCCTGTATGGCGTCTCAGGCATGAAGGCGAAACTGATGATGAAGATGACTGCAGGAACGACGTTCACGTACAGGACGACGTAGTAAGGCAGGAAGGCGCCGATCACGTACGCGAACAGGATGCCGCTGTTGCACAGCAGGGGCAGCATGCAGCCCAGGCTGCCCCGCACCTCGTCGCTGGCCGTCTCGCTGACGTACAGCGTCGTCAGCATCAGAGTGCCAATACACTGCACACCTGCCAGCACCCTGCAAGCCGAGGTGGTCAGGAAGATGCGAAGTACTTTCGATACGGACTTAAAGCCAAAACTTCACAAGGATACCTGAGAAGCTGTGCCATAGACTTCGTGAGGCTATACCTGGCTGTGACTTAGGATCTTCTATCCCTGCTACACTACTGGCCATTAAAATTGCTACACCAAGAAGAAATGCAGATGATAAACGGGTATTCATTGGACAAATATATTATACTAGAACTGACAAGTGATTACATTTTCATGCAATTTGGGTGCATAGATCCTGAGAAATCAGTACCCAGAACAACCACCTCCGGCCGTAATAACGGCCTTGATACGCCTGGGCATTCAGTCAAACAGAGCTTGGATGGCATGTACTGGTACAGCTGCCCATACAGTTTCAACACGATACCACAGTTCATCAAGAGCAGTGATGGCGTATAGTGACGAGCCAGTTGCTCGGCCACCATTGGCCAGACGTTTCCAATTGGTGAGAGATCTGGAAAATGTGCTGGACAGGGCAGCAGTCGAACATTTTCTGTATCCAGAAAGGCCCGTATTGGACCTGAAACATGCGGTCGTGCATTATCCTGCTGAAATGTAGGGTTTCGCAGGCATCGAATGAAGGGTAGAGCCACGGGTTGTAACACATCTGAAATGTAGCGTCCACTGTTCAAAGTGCCGTCAATGCGAAGAGGAGGTGACCGAGACGTGCAACCAATGGCACCCGATACCATCACGCCTGGTGATACGCCAGTATGTCGATGACGAATACGCGCTTCCAATGTTCGTTCACCGCGATGTCGCCAAACACGGATGCGACCATCATGATGCTGTAAACATAATCTGGATTCATCTGAAAAAATGACGTTTTGCCATTCGTGCACACAGCTCCGTCGTTGAGTACACCATCGCAGGCGCTCCTGTCTATGATGCAGAGTCAAGGGTAACCGCAGCCATGGTCTCCGATCTGATAGTTCATGCTGCTGCAAACGACGTCGAACTGTTCGTGCAGATGGCTGTTGTCTTGCAGACGTCCACATGTGTTAACTCAGGGATTGAGACGTGGCAGCACGATCCGTTACAGCCATGCGGATGAGATGCCTGTCATCTCGACTGCTAGTGATACGAGGCCGTTGAGATCCATCACGGCGTTCCGTATTACCCTGCTGAACCCACAGATTCCATATTCTGCTAACAGTCATTGGATCTCGACCAACGCGAGCAGCAATGTCGCGATACGATAAACCGCAATCTCGATAGGTTACAATCCGACTTTTATCAAAGCGATGGTACGCAGTTGTTGGAAGTCTCCTGCAGAAATAATGAACCACGCTGCCTGTAAAGCCAACCGTAATTGCGAAAGGATTTATGTGGTGCAATCTGGTTGGCCAAATAATTTGCTGGAATTGTCCAGAATATTCTTCAAACCATTTGCGAACAGTTGTGACCCAGTGACATGGCACCATAAAAATCCCATCGCTCTAAATGGTCTCCAAGTAGTCGAACATAGCTATTTCCAGTCGTTTCAGTTGGACCAGAGGACCCAATCCATTCCATGTAAACGCAGTTCACTCCATTATGGAGCTACCACCAACTTGTACGGTGCCTTGTTGACAACTTTTGTCCACGGCAGCTAGGATAGTACGCTACACAACCCTACGATCAGCTTTTACCAGCTGAAATCGGAACTCATCTGACCAAGCTGCGGTTTTCCAGTCGTCTGGGGTGCAACTGATATGGTCACAAGACCAGAAGAGATGCTGCAGCTAGCAAAGAAACTCGCATGAGTCATCTGCTGCCATAACCCATTAACGCCAAATTTTGCCTCACTGTCCTAACAGACACATTCATCTTACGTCCTACATTGATTTCTACTTTTCTATTTGCACTCATAACTCTACGCCGTCGTTGGTCACTGCGTTCTCCGCACTGAGAGGCAATTCCTAAAGTTTGGTATTCTCGGTACAGTCTTGCACTGCGGATCTCGGAATATTGAATATCCTAACGATTTACGAAACGGAATGTAAACGGTACGACCGCCATCTGTAAACGTGCATATCGTGATGCCACTACTTTTGTCATCTCAGTGTATGATGAACGAAGCAGGACTGGCTCACTTCGCTAAAAGCATCAAACATAGGTTTCAGTTTCAGAATGAAGTCTCTGAGAATGTGAAGAAGTGAATCATGGAATGTGAGAATTACTTACTTGTTCTATAGTTCATATTCACTTTAAAAGTTGTTATGTTAAACCTGCCAATAGAACAAACATAAAACCTATGAGAAAAAAATGTTATGGAACATATTTATAAGGCTACTTGTGAGCTGTTAAGGATTTTCGTCTGAAAAGACTGATATTTCTCTTCAAAAATTCGGCTGTAATATACAAGGAGATGCTCAAGGTTACTAAATAATAAGTTTGGGCAGTAAGCGCTCTGCTCTGCCATTGGCTGGCTTAGTGACGTCAGCGTGGAAGCAAGCGCTCACAAGCAGACGACACGGCATGCGCGTTTACGTCAAGTTTTTGGCGGAAGATTTTGTTTATACCAGAATTGAGATGTCTAAACTGCTTTTCTGCTGCTAAACTATCACAGTTAAAACTGATGAGTTATATTCTTTCTCAGCTTATGCCTCACACATCGGTAAAATATCAGATCACAACCACACTGACACACACTTGAAATTCGAAACCTCGGCTCAAATAAATCAGAAACTATTCATTTAATCGCATTGAAATGAATTTACTTAAGAGCTCGAAGTTGCACACACTTGTTTGTAAGAAAAGCATTCCTTCTTTCTAAAGCCGCTATAGTATTCATGAAAGTAACTTTATCCATGTCTGGAAAAAAAACTGTCATCTGTACATGTACTCTTATTATGATTTTTCTTATTTGGTGACAGCTTTTCCAGAGTTACCAGAGATCTCTTATGTAGTTCTCGTTTCTTATACCGTTTGGTTCTGTCTTCTGTTGCGGGTGACACATTGACAGTCGCACTACTGCACGGCAAATTGCACGAAGGAACTGCATCAGGCTTGAGCATTCTTTTTCGGGGCAAATTAAGCAATTCAGACTGTAAATCCCATAAGTAATCTGTTTCTGCGAAATGGCGAGAACATATTCGTGCATGCGCAACATTTACACTGTATTTCCTACAACATTTCGACAACCATAGTTTTTGTAATGTTTCATTACGCTGGAAACTGTATCACATTACGTCAGTTCCCTTTGTGCTCCGGTTGTAGGAAAAACAGGCCGTAAAAGCAGAGCCTGGCATTGTAAAAATTAGTTTTCTCACTCACTTGTAGATTCTCCAATAAGAATTTCACAGGACGAACCATAAACTATAGAGCTGGCGAACACAATGTTGATCCCGCTGTCCACTATCGCTAACTATTTCAGTTCCGAATCAAATATCAATTACAGCAAAAACCGTTAACACTCCCGAATTCCGAATGTTTCCGCTGTTGACTGAGTACCTCAGAAGAAAGAACTCAATCAAAATACTCCTTCAAACACAAAACAACGCAAGAAAAACAATCACACACAATTCGAACTGTGTACTGTTTGGCACAGCTGCTTCCACCGTGACGTCATGCGCACAACTGAGAAAACACGTTGCTTTCTACGCATAGCTTTCTGCGCCCCCCCTGGGAGATGCTAAAGATGAGTATCCTTAATCTTCTTTTGAAGAAACTTCATTTTTCTGCCAGCCATTTTATTTCTCAGGGTAAATTATAAAGAAGTTACACAACTGCATATTTGACCATTTTCTGTAACAAAGTTTTCTGTAACGCAGATAATTCTTCCTTCTAATACTTTACTTGTGTATCCATGTTACTGTCGGAGTAATGGAGTGCTGATAAGACAATTTCATAAGTGACCAAATGCACTATGGTGGTGTGATTAATATTCCCAGCTGCTTACTTTCTCTTGTGATGAACATTTTTTTATGTAAGTGAGTAATTATCCCAGAATATTATCGCAAATGGCATCAATGATTGAAAATCTACAAAACGTTAACTTCCTGATTGCTGAATCTCCTGTTGACAATAACTCTTATGGCAAAAATATACGAATCTAAACGTCATAGGAAATCCACTACATGGCTTTTTAAGTTTCAGTTTTCCTCAATATGCATACTAATAAATTTAGAACCATTATTTATACTTATGGTAAGTTCGTAAGTGGTGGGAGATTATTGACTGTGCAAAGCTCCTATTCCATTAAATTTCGGGCGTGCAGCCAAATAAGTTCCACTCTATCTAATATTTCGGCCCTATACCGCTCGCCCATCTTCAGAAGGAGCCGAAAGACTTTCAGCTCACTCTGGGGATGGCCGAACGGTACTCAAACGAAATAACAGAAGTGGAATTTAAATGGCTGCACACCCGATATTTAATGGAACAGTCATTGCAACGCAAAAGCTAGTAGACGAATATGGTGTTTTTTTCCATAGTTTAAACTTGGGAAAGGATAGCATTGTATTGGAGGCTTATTCTTACGCAAAGATGCTGAAAATTACGTGGACTGATAAGAAATGAGGTCCTCCACGGAAACGGCAAGGAAAGTATGAAGAAAACGATGACTAGAAGAACAGACACAGTATGTTAAACAGAGCCATAGAAGGTAGAACCTGTTCGGGAATAAAGAGATTGGATTTCTTTTTTCTTCATTCTTGATGCGCCCCCCACGAATTCCTCTCCAGTGCCAGCATTTTCTTCTCAGAGTACCAATTATAGCCTACGTCCTCAATTACATAGGTGTCCAAAATTAAAGCAACAAACCGCTATTTCCCCTATTGTGTCTAATTCACGGTATAATCATGCAAACTGTCAACAGATGTCCGTATAAGTGTGTCTGGCTCGGACAATCATGTCAGCGATGACGTCAGGGAACCTATCAAACGGGTAGTGTGTGCCTGGTAGTCCGACATTCACAATCGTTGTGTACACAGTCACAGATGGTAGTGTATGGCGCAAAGACGACGCCAGAGAAGACGCCTATTGCTGCCAGAGGTGGTAACAACCCATGTTGAACACATTAAAAAGTTACCGCAATGTGTCTGAAAATACGTTAATTTGGGAAGAACGAAGAATATTTTTGTCTATCGTTATGCATGTTGCAGTTGTTTATGATCTGTGTTATTTACTATCGCTTACACTGTTTTGTGGAAAAATAAATGCAGTCTCGCAAAATTTCCTTTTGTTTCTTTAATTTTAGACACCAGTGTATTTGCCAGATGTATTCCAGTATGTGTCTTCCTCTACAGTTTTTACTCCATAGCTCTCTCTAGTACCATGGAAGTTATTCCCTGATGTGTTAACGGATGTCTTATCGTTCTGTCCCTTCCTCTTGTCGGTGTTTCCCATATATTCTTCTCCTTGGCTATTCTGCAGAGAACCACCTCATTCCTTACCTTATCAGTCCACTTAATTTTCAAACATTTTTCTGTAATATCACATCTCAAATGCTTCTATTTTCTTCTGTTCCGGTTTACCAATAATCCATGTTTCACAAACGTACAATGTTGTGCTGCAAACGTACACACTCAGAAATTTCTTTCTCAAATGAAGGCCTATCTTTCATACTAGTAGACTTCTATTAGTCAGTAATGTCCTCTCTGCCAATCCTAGTCTGCGTTTTATGTCCTCATTGCTCTGTCCATCATGGGTTATTTTGTTGCCTAGATAGTAGAATTCCTTAACTTGATCTAGTTGGTAATCACTAAACCTGATGTTAAATTTCTCCCTGTTCTCATTTCTGCTACTTTTCTTTACTTTGGTTTTCTTCAATTTACTCTCATCTATACTCTGTTTATTCCATTCAGCAGATCTTTTAATTCTTCTTCGCTTTCACTGAGGATAGCAATCTCATCCGCGAATCTTATCATTGATGTCCTTTCACCTTCAAGTTTAATTCCACCCTTGTGCGTTTTCTTTATTTCCCTCACTGCTTCTTTGATGTGTATATTGGCCAGTAGGGGCGAAAGATTACATTTTCTTGCATTATTTTTAATCGAACACTTCGTTCTTGGTCTCTCACTCGTATTGTTCCGTCTTGGTTCTTGTAAATATTGTGTATTACCCGTCATTTCCTATAGCTTGCCACTATTTTTCTCAGAATTTTGACTTTTATTGATGCTGAGTCTGTTCCTCTGACAATCATTCCTCTGACGTTTCTTTACATTTCTCATGCAAACATTTCACCGTAGCTTTCCTGCACTTCCTAGCTATTTAATTCCTAGCAGACTTGTATTGCTGAATTTCCCTTTATATTTTTGTACTTCCTTCTTTCGTCGATCAACTGAAGTATTTCTTCTGTTACCCGTGGTTTCTTCGCAGTTACCTTCCTTGTATCTACATGTTCTTTCTAACTTCTGTGACTGCCATTTCAGAGATGTTCATTACTCTCCAAGTGAACTGCCTATTGCGCTGTTTGTTATCACAGTATCTATAGCCTGAGAGAAATTCAAGCGCATCTCATCCTACCTTAATATTTCCGTACCCCACTTCTCTGCACATTGGTTCTTTACCTACTCTTTACCTACTCTTCATTACCATTGCGATCTGAGCTATATCTGCTCCTGGCTAAGCCTTACAATCCAATATCCGACTTGGGATTCTCTGGCTGATCATTATGAAATCTGACTGGAATCTTCCCGTAACCCCCGACCTTCCCAAATTTCTTGGGATTATTGGACAGAGTATACACTCTTATTAGCTAAAATTTATTGCAGAACTCAGTCTTTCTCCTCTCTTATTTACGCGACCAAGCCTATATTATCCCATAACCCTTTCTTATTCCCCTACAGCCACATTCCAATCTCTATGACTATTCATTCCTATTTCCTCTTTGGACGTCGGCATGTACACATGAACTATTATTGTTGGTATTGGTTTACTGTCGATACTGATGTGGACAACTTTATCACTGAACTGTTCACAGTAAGTCAGTCTCAGGCCGTCCTTCCTATTCATATCGAATCCTACTTCCGTTATACCATAATCTGCAGTTCTTTATATTATGCTACTCCTGTCTGACCAGAATTCCTTGACTCATTTCCATTTCACTTCACTGATCGCCACTATACCTAGTTTGAGCAATTGCGTTTCCCTATTGAAATTTCCTAGCTTCCCTGTCACGTTCAACCTTTTGACATTCCATGCCCCAGTTTGTACAACCTTAACCTTTCGTTGCTTATTCACTGTTTTTCTCGTGATCACCTCCTTCTTGGCTATCCTCTGCAGGAAATCCGAATGAGGGACTTCTCCGAAATATTTTGCTAATGGAAAAATCATCATAACGATTTTGCTTTTTCAAGTACAGGGCACGTGTTCTGTGGATACACATTACATTTTTTTTCTTTTTTAATGCAATGGTTTCCTTTGCCGTCTGCATTCTCATGGCGTTGATCGTTGGCTTTATAGGCAGTTTCATCCTAAGGGCAAGAGAGTGTCCTGAACCTTTGCCCGCTCCCCCATCATCTTTGACAAGGCGTTTGGCAGTGCGAGGTTGTCTTCTTATGCCGGAAGTCTTCGGCTGTCATTACTGATGGTTTTTATTCGATATCTGAGCATTAGAGAGGTTCGAACCGAGGACCCAGAACGTTTAGGTGATTAGTCAAAGACGCTACCCCTAGACCACAGGTGGAATATATACACAAGATTATTGAGTGTGTATGTGCTGTTCTGAGACGAAGAGAGTGGCACAGAGAGAAAGTCGTGGCTGGCTGCAGCTGCATCTAAAGAAAACTTTGATGATCTTCCTATTCCCAAAAGAAGTAAGTTGTCGTAATATAGTGACTGCAGTCTCGAAAGACTATCACTCTTACCTTGCAATGTAGAGAGCTTCGATCGAAACCGAGAACATCTGGATGATCAGGCTAGCCAGCAGCGGAGTTATTATGACGTATCCGAGCGTTTTACGACCCATATGTGCGCTGGCAACCGCAAACAGGGGAATGACGACGAGCGAGCTGAGTAACAGTAGAGACGCCACCCAGGATGCCTCGTCCGCCGTCAAAGGCCGGTCTCTGAGGCCGCTCTCTGCAGACACCAGCTGCGGCAGCGCCATCGCCGGCCACACCATGGATGAGCCCGTGGCGAACGTGTTCAGGTTCACTGAGCAGGCACATCATAAAGTCAACAGACACTTTGTTGAAATTGAAAGTAAAATCATCGACATTACAAGTGCAAGAGGAATTCTAATGTTAGAAGCAGAGGAGAGAGCGGATAATTGAGAAATGTGCACTTAAGGCTCTACAAAGACGAAGAACTGTCTGTTGACGTGACAGAAGAAGAAATGAGAACCGATGTGCTGGGCATGAGGGATCCGGTATTAGGATGGCTTGGAGAAAATTAAAGGTTAGGTTAGGTTAGTGGTGTTTAACGTCCCGTCGACAACGAGGTCATTAGAGACGGAGCGCAAGCTCGGGTTAGGGAAGGATGGGGAAGGATATCGGCCGTGCCCATTCAAAGGAACCATCCCGGCATTTGCCTGAAACGATTTAGGGAAATCACGGAAAACCTAAACCAGGATGGCTGGAGACGGGATTGAACCGTCGTCCTCCCGAATGCGGAGAAAATTAAAGCAGCATCTTAGGCTGTAGAGTGGAAGTGGCTGGATGTAACACCATTTATTTGCATCGCTGTTATTGAACAAACGCACTTACTAACTATTATTAAAATTAAATGGGAGAGTTAAGACAGGAAATAGAAGGCACTATTGACAGCAGCTGCGTCGGGACCAGTAAGACGGAAGCTCTAGTCCTGGCTCACTTGGCTCAGTCCTGGCGTCCTTTCCTCCTAATATAGTCAAAATTTCGAGGCTAACTTATTTATTTTCCTTTAAAAAACGCCTGTTTTATTATAAATTACTTACAAAAATTAAGAAAAATGAATATCTTTTTATCACGTTCATTTATTTTAATTTTTTTCTCACAAAAGGTGAACTTAAGACAAAAATAAAATATTTCTTCCTTTTATAAAAGGTGCACGTAAGAAAAAATCTTTCGTTAGTTGGTTAAATTCCGAAAAGTTATTTACAGAATATTTCTTTTTGTTTCTAGCACACATTTTATTTTCAGCATCCATATATAGCGGAAAAAAACATTAGATTTGATTAAAAGTAGCTGGAATTTAAAAGGGGATAAAAAATAGTAAAATCAAAAAGTAGTCAAAGATGGGTAGCTGAAAGTAGAGTGAAGTGATCGTGTTACCTACATGAATGGGATAAACCAAATAATTTTGATTGTACAAAAATGAGTGAAAATGAGTGTAATTTTGTATACTGCAAAAAAACTGGATATATTTTCGAAGTAGAGCTAGAATAACCAAAAGAATTACGTAATTTATATGAAGATTTACCATTCGCTCCTGAAAATGTAATATTACCTGGAACTAAAGAAAATAAGTTATGGACTACTTTGAATGACAAATGTAATTATGTAGTTCACTGTACAAATCTCAAACAGTATCTGTCTCTAGGAATGAAAATAACAAAAATACATAAACTCTTAAAATATATAGATTTGAATACTCAAATGAGGATGCAATCGAAGTATTATTTTGAATAAGATTTCTGCAAATTGAGTAATTCTGTTTTTGGGAAGACAATAGAAAATATAAGAAACAGAGTGGATATAAAATTAGTGTCAGATAGACAAAAGTGCGATAAATTAATAGCTAAGCCAAACTGTACAGAAAGAACGATGTTTAATGAAGATCTTATTGCCAGTCATACCAATAAGAAAAAAACCACATTTAATAAACCGATCTACGTTGGTATGAGTGTAATAGAATAATGAAACAGGAATATGGAGAAAATATTGAGTTATATTATCAAAATATGGAGAGTTATATCTACAATATAAAAACTTAAGATTTCTATGAAGACATGAAATCGACGATTGACTACTTGGATACAAGTGGTTATCCAACAGATAATATTTATGGTATTCCATTATTAAACAAGAAAGTTTAAAGAAAAATGAAAGACGAATGCAATGGAAAAGTAATGGAAGAATTCTGTGGCTTCAGAGTAAAACTTATGCTTATAAAGTTTATGATAAAACAATGAAACAATGTAAAGGTGTTAAGGAATCTGTTGTTAAAAATAAAATAAGCTTCGAAGATTACGAAGATTGCTTGTTTAACACTAGAGAACAATATGCAACTACGAATTTGATTATTTGATTTCAAGTAAAAAAAGATGGAATTTAGTCAAATCAAATAAAAGGACTTAAGTAGACATGATGACAAGATATATGTTTTGGAACATAAAATAGATACATTACCATACAGACATTACACATTTGAAAAAATCTAATAATTGTTTTTTACATAAATGGAGACTCTAATCAAGAAGCTCAACAGATTAAAAAAATAAGTGAGTTAGAGATAAATGATTAGTGTAACATTAGCGGTTGTGAATATTTGCCAGTCTCTGTTGCCTTCATTCTAGAGCCACGCTACTGCTACAGTCACAAGTTCGAATCCTCCCTCGGGCATGAATGTGTGAGATGTCGTTAGATTAGTTAGGTTTAAGTAGTTCTACGTCTAGGGGACTGATGACCTCACATGTTAAGTCCCATAGTGCTTAGAGCTATTTGAACCATTTGTTAATATTTTAATGCTAGATATGGAGAAAAAAGTTGTGTGGAGATTAATAATGAGTTTAAGATTATCTTACCAGTAGGTATTCTTAGTTACTGAATGGGATTTTCAAATAGCTGAAGAAGGGCAGATGGAATAGAGATATAAAGGAATGAAGAAACTTAAAAATAAAAATAATGAATTTCATGATCTATAATTCACTCTCTGAATCTGATAAAAGTTTTATATTTTCCTATTAAAATTTATAATCTTTAAATGGACAATACCAAACAGCTAAAGGGGTGTGGTAATTTTATGGATAATTTTTGTAACAAAATACAGTGAACTGATAGGCCAGTAAATTAAAAAAAAATCATTCATTCTGCATTAACCATAATTCACTTACTTTTTTTCTTACATGCACCTTTTATAAAAAAAGTTTACTTTTTTCCTTACATTTACTTTTTGTGAGAAAAGAAAACTTTTTTATAATAAGTGAGTATCACAAGAAAAATATTTATTTTTGCTAATTTTTCCAAGTAATTTATAATAAAATAGGCATTTTTAAAATGAAAATAAGTGAGTTAACGCTGAAATTTGTAGTATACGAGGAGGAAAGTACCGTTTTTGGATAACTGACCCAAATGAGACAACTAGCCCTTTCCTCCTACTGGGATTTTCATGCAGAACCAGCGGCGACAGCTGAAAAGTGTGGCAGACTGTGATCCGAACTCGGTATCTTCTGCTTACTAGGCAGTTTCGTTAACCACTGAACGTCTTAGACACAGTGTTTATCACAACTGCACGGATTATCTCCATACATCTCTCGTTCGTCCCACATTCCCACCTAACCCCACCTGTCCCCTGTCACTGTGCTTGTCCTTCATGCCCGCTACTTTGACATGCAGGAGGTCGAACGTAACTGTGCATGTACACTGAAGGTGGTGGATTCATTGCCCAATCAACTGTACGAATAATGTGTCCGAATGAACAGACACCACAGGGAATCTGTAGCTGTGATACATATTGTGTAAATTGAAGTTTGGGGAGGGGTAGAAAGGAAATGAAATGAAAGGGACTGTTGATGACTGAAAGAACGGACATCACAAATTCATATAATTGATCACTTCACTGGGCAATGATTCCATCACGTTCAATGTGTATGTACAACCACATTGGACCCCTCGAAGTAGCGAGCATGGAATACATGGACGCTTATAGTGGATAAATGGGGCTAGGTGGGAGTGTAGGTTGACCGAGAGGTGTGCTGAGATGCTCTGCCCGACTGCGATGACCATTATATCTGCTTGGTGTAGTGGTTGACAGTGGTTAATACAGCTGGCTAGTAAGCAGGAGATCCCAGGTTCAGATCCCAGTCAGGCACAAATTTTCACTCCATGCTGCTGATTCCGTCTAAAGATCCCAATGCATGTGACATCAATGGTCCCTTCCCTTTACTTTCTCCCCCATCCACGTTCAGTTTACGTACTTTACACAATATGTATCACAGCTGCAGATTCCATGTGGTGTCTATTCTTTCTGACATGAAAGAAATATTAAAAAATCTTATAACCCAAAAGTAAGTTCTGGCTGAACATACTACAAACCATAAATTACAGAATAAATTAACACATGAACACTAAAAGCCAGATGTGAGGCACAATATAGACTATTGAAACTAAAATTTAAAATACACAGAATACATCAATAACCATGAACATATGGTAAACACACAATCCTGGGTTAAGACAATATTCTTGCAAGACAGAAAATATTCTCCTCTGCACTCTAGGTGTCATTTGACCAAACAGAATAGTATCAAATAGTAAGCTCATAGAACAAACAAACACAGCTGAACACTAAACAGGTATTGTAGTGTGTTACTTGATCGAAGTTTGACACCTTCAGAAAGAATATTTTACCAAGCACTTGGTCAAAAAGGATTGCATAAATGGCATCAAGGAACTGTTAGTTACACACTGCAAGACATAAGAGCTTCATATGGGAGTGTCCTTCAGCAGTCTTGTGTACAAGGCACACAGCACTAGATACTGTCTCATCCGTGCACTCTAGACATAGCCTTCTTGAGCATCAGAACAAAACTGGCCAGCCTGTTCTCCAAGGGCTTAACGTCAGGGGTATGCATAATTGGCATCAAGGAACAGACAAACTTTCAGCATGCTGGATTAGTTTGGCTCAGCAACTTCTGTTAGTCAGTAGAACGAAAAACCAGTCCGAGTTGCAAATTTGTACTTTTTATTCATTTGGTGACTAGTTTTTGGCCCAGAACTGGTCATCAAATGAATAAAAGTAAAAATTTGCAACTTGTACTGGTTTTCCATTCTAATAATTACAGATTGTAAGACATGAGAGCTTCACATAAGAGCTTCCTTTAGCAGCCTTATGTAGGAGGCAGCCAGTACTAGGTACTTCCACAACTGCCCATTCCAGGAGTAGCCTCACCAGGCACCACAACAGAACAATCTAGCTATTCAATAAAAATGTCCATTCACAGCACCCATGAGCTGCCCAACCTGCACCCTACCACTATAAAATCGTAAACACAAAGGCGAACCTGTTGGTGCAGACCTGCTCTGCAGAGCGGGTTGGCCAACTGGTAGACCTGTGAATGGGTGGCTTCAGTGCTTGGTGCCACACTCTCTCACATCATCAGCCATTAATCCTTAACCGACTCCACAGGCACGTGCTTCAAACTGAGGATATTCCATCGATCCCCAACAAAATGACTTCCGCACACAGTGGACACTAGCTAATTGATTCAGATTGGTGCTTGCGCATCTCTGCTCTAGAAACCACCCCTTTCTGGCAGGATGAGGAAACTGCTGCAACCATTGTGCCACCCACTTAGCAGGCCAAAGATTTATGTGTACCATGAAATCTCGACAATATCTACTTTGCCCTACTTCATGCTTTGAAGAAGGAATGTCTGAATCCAAACCAAAGATGCATCGGGGTTCTGTTTCGCCTCTTAGCGATACATGCATTTTATAAAAGTCCCAGAGGAAAGCACAATAAATATAAAAACCAAAATTACGCATCAGCCATGCCATAACGAAGTTTAAGTGAGAAATATAACACTCCCTTGCTGTTGTGATCTCCTTAAAAAGAACATTTCCAGTAGCAACAAATTTAAGATTTTGGTAAGACCCAAAAACTGTGGTAAGAGCTTTCCAATCATCTTCGCTCTCGTACTAACAATTCTGTCAAAATTTCTCAGGTCAATTTGTGCCCCTATGCTAAGCTATTCGATCATGTTCTTTATTACAGTGTTTAGCTTTCTGCCTATTGGCTACTTGAATGTTTTTCCTGGCATGACCCTACTTCTCATGAATGTGTTCAGTAGTTGTCCTGTTGGATAGTAATTCATCAGTGGACTGTAGGCTAGACATGGGCGATTTTGGCTGAAAGACAAACATAAATTTTGCTGGAGTATCCTTACATGTCTCTTGTGTGCCATGTTTGAACTATTGAAGACATACATCAACCACTCCAAGATCTCATCCCACCAGTTATGGTCGTCATGATGGTACACGATTAACGCAGCCCAAAGTTTCCGATTAATGCTCTTAGCAGAAAAAGGTTTCAGATAATACGGAATGCAGACAGCTCTCCATGCTTCCATCCTACATTCTGTTTCGAGTCACGCATTCATATCGCTTCAACAACTTGTTGACAATGCGTTTTTTTGAGCAGAATGTGTCATATGTATATTTACGTTTATAGTGAGACTAAACATTTTAGTATTCTGTAGCAGATTGTTAGCGTATCGCCTATTGGAAACATAAAACAATATTTTGCCTACTCTGTTGAAAAATCCAATGTCAGCAAGTCCGTAAAAAAATTGCGAGCAGCAGGAATGCATTACTGGAAACAGACTGTTGGATAGAAGCATGAAGAGCTCTGCTTTTTGCAGCGTTTCCAGTAGGTTCTATAATCACAATTTTGTGTCACACAAGGTGCGGTGTCCTGAAAAGCATATCTCAAAAAATACTATAGCTTGCTGGTGTATGGTTCAGATAGCTGGACAAGTGCTAGATGTTTAGAGACCATCCCAAAAACTCTCTCTGCTGCTAAAGTAGCTGAAACTGGCTACATCACAAAGATGTTTGACAATTCTGTGACTGTCGATTTACCCCCTCCAGTGACACAGAATTGTTGTTCTAAATTGAATTTATATTTTCTTGCCATTGTGATGAAATATTGTGAACGATTCTCACCTAACGTATGACAGTGAGGTTAAAATTAAAAATTTTGGACTGCTGGAAGGCAATTCAGCATATAAATGACCTTTACAATTCAACATATAAATGACCGTTGCTCTTGTCTTTCGCTGCACGAACCGTTTGCCTCTCTCTTTGACAGATGCAGCAACAGAAATGAGACAGTACATGAAATGTATTCACAACTGCGATTATGGACTTCTGTAGTTGGTATAATGGAATGACGACGATGAAAGTTTGTGCCCGGCTTGAGCTCGGACACGAATTTCTCTCTTCTTGCGAGCGGTCATCTTACCTTATGACTAGCCGATCACGACTCATGGCCACATTCAAACTTCCATATGTCGTCAACCATGTGTTTACAACCTCTACGCCCGCATCTCGTGGTCGTGCGGTAGCGTTCTCGCTTCCCACGCCCGGGTTCCCGGGTTCGATTCCCGGCGGGGTCAGGGATTTTCTCTGCCTCGTGATGGCTGGGTGTTGTGTGCTGTCCTTAGGTTAGTTAGGTTTAAGTAGTTCTAAGTTCTAGGGGACTGATGACCGTAGCAGTTAAGTCCCATAGTGCTCAGAGCCATTTGAACCACAACCTCTACGCGTACATCAGTTATGTATATTCCCATACAAGGGAGACATTATACTTGAAAGACGCTTGCCCGGTGTCGGCTGATAAATATGATATTGCAGTCCGAAGGAACTTTGCACCGTAATTCGGTCCGAAGGAACTTTGCACCGTAATTCGGAATATGACAGGCACTGCAGTATCGTATCACAACGAGAGAGTATTCGCATCAGCGTCGTTTTACTAGATGTGTGCCATGTCACCAATTTCTTGAAGTTAATACAGCTATCGGCATAGATTCGAAACTCGCTGGAGTGCTGGTTTACTTCATGCCAGTTTTTTTTTCCTTACATAACGCAGCTGATAACTATCACAACGAAAGTCAGTAACAAAATCATAAGCACGTCTTTAAAGTCCATGCTGCATTTGTTTCAGAACAAAGAAACAACATTTCATAATCAGCAGCCTTCTGCTAGTGTCACAACTTCCAAAAATTATTACTATATTTCTATTATTAATTCGTTAATATCAACTCTTTGTCGGTCACAGTGCAGCTGGAATAATAGAAGCATTGTATCTTCACCACACAGAATACAGGATTATAAAGAGATGCCCTAGCATCCAGAGTCATGCATGAGGTGGTAATTAATTTTGATAGCGTAGTAGTTTCCAAAGACATAAATTCGGGATCTGTAGGGATTGGTCAAGCAATGTTTCCGATGCGAAAATACTGCAATAACTCTATATTTTGCACAAGGGTGTGAGATTATATAAGTAGTTTTCGATTTCTCAAGGTAAATTTTGGCACCAGGCGTAGATATGCGAGACTTCTAGGTGGCAGCTACCGGTATTGATAGCTGATCGGAAATTGTGATTTCAGGATTTGTAAGTAGGCTGTTTAGGTTTTTTTATTGGTAACGCCACCTCTGTATGAAAATCACTGGCTGTGCTGTGTGCAGTCTGTGGCTGCTTTGCATTGTTGTAATACTCGCCATTGTAGTGTTAGGCAGCTGGCTGTGAACAGCGCGTAGCGTTGCGCAGTTGGAGGTGAGCCGCCAGCAGTGGTGGATGTGGAGAGAGAGATGGCGGAGTTTTGAAATTTGTCATGAACTGCTATATTTATATATGATGATATCAAGGTAAATACATTGTTTGTTCTCTATTAATATCTTTCATTTGCTAACTATCCCTATCAGTAGTTAGTGCCTTCCATAGTTTGAATCTTTTATTTAGCTGGCAGTAGTGGCGCTCGCTGTATTGCAGTAGCTTGAGCAGCGAAGATTTTTGTGAGGTAAGTGATTTGTGAAAGGTATAGTTTAATGTTAGTCAGGGCCATTCTTTTGTAGGGAATTTTGAAAGTCAGATTGCGTTGCGCTAACAAAATATTGTGTGTCAGTTTAAGCACAGTCTTGTATAAATGTTCAAAGGGGACGTTTCAGATTGAACTTTGTGGAGATTTAGAAGCTTGTGTTATGTATAGAATCCAACCTTTGACTAGCATCTTGGAACTGTGTCTTTGTTGAGCTTTTTGATGAAATTGCGGGGCTTAGTTGCGGATTATGTGGAGACTAGCAGTGATTCATGTTTCCAGTTCAGTAAGAAGAATTTTGAACACATCTGAAGGCAATCAGACCGTTACGAAGATGAAGGTGGTATAAAACTTATGACTTGGTGATCCTCACCTCGCGGGTCAAGGCAGGGTTACTGAGCTTTAGCTTAACAATTTCGTTAATACCAAAGTGAAGGGAGTTTGTTTTTGGGCCCACCCATAAATTTTTCTCACAATGGCGTAGTTGCGTCGAGTAGTGACATAGCATGCCGCGACATACCGGGACTGTGATGTTGATAGTAGTGGGTGATGGAAACTCTCCTTCAAGACTTCGAGTTACCAAAGTAAGTGACTGAAATGACTCGAAGAGACTCTCAGTGGCATATACTTATCATTTGTTCACCACGTAGGAGCGATTGTAACACAGAAATTCTTTTGAATGCAATGAATTTTGTTTGATACCGAATTTTTCAAATTATTTAATCAGATTCATTTAATGTAAAACAGTAACCTTACCACATTTCAATTTCTTAACAGTTTTACGTTATTCCACGTTGATCTCAAGAAAGAGATGTGTAGTCTCCATGTCTATTTGTCGTTCAGGTTCTCCTCTATTTAAGTGGCACAAATTTTTTTTAGCTAAGCCAAAAGGGGTATCAGCAGACAAGTTCATGGGCACGAGGCCTATCTTGGAAGTGTTATTAATTACACATCATTGTTTGATAGGAATAGGCTTCGTTTGTGTGAAACAACTGGGAACCAAACTATGAGCAAAATCCGTCAAATATGAGGCTCTGCATTGGAACTCTGTCCCATGCTCACCTTCCTCTTACTTTGGTTTCTCTGTGTCTTTAGCTGCCTGAAAATTTAAAATCTCATCCAACAAGCACTTTTCACGTTTATGGATAAAGCATCTCTAGCAGTTATATTGTAGTCATTGCAGTACATCATGCTTTTTGTTACTTTGGTTTTTGTAGACTGAATGACGGTTTTGCTTAAGGATGACATCTGTGAGGAATTGTTTGATCATCAGAAAATCTTCATAAGTGAGCACAAATTATATTCTGGGACAAAAGGAAGCCAGTGAGCACAGTGAATGTATAGTGCAACTATTCCTACAGATAGAAAAATGATAAATGACTTTTTCAATGACGTGGAATGCGTCACTATTCAAATGACTTTAGACACGTTGTTGCTAGAAGAGGGCCAAGTTCTTCTACCCCACATCCAAAACTGGATTTAAAGGGTGCCCTCAAAATGCTTGGGGGATTCTCCATTATGAAACTTCTGCTAGTGTTTCACAATTCCATCCTCATTTACTTTTATGTTTGCCATTGTTAAGTTTTGGGAATGAAAACATGGCACAAGTGGGCTGTAATCTGTATTATCTGTTCAATTAGCCAGTTTTAATGGTGAAGCGGAAAGCTTAAAAGATGTGTGTGAAAATTAGCCGTTGCTAAAATTGGCTAATCACACAGATAATAAACGTATTACAGCCTACTTGTATCATATTCCTATTCTGGAAACACACTGAGGCTCTTGACTTCTACAAAAATAAATAAATAAATAAATAAATAAATAAAAAATAAAAAAATGAACAAAAGTTGTTACGTACATATGTACTACGATCAAAATTAAGTATAGCATTATCTCTTTTATAACAACTTGTCAGTTTTCCTGTACAAGAAAATCCTGTAAACGTCAGCTACAAAGGGAGAAAGCTGTAATTCGCATGAAAATGCTGTGAGATGAAGCGCCTCTTTGGATGCACTTGAATAACTTTCCTTGTGCCCTGACCACACGTTTTTATTTTCAAAAACATCTTGCGCGTTTCGACTGCCGTTATTTTCAAAGGCAGTGTTATGTCAATCAAGATAATTGCTCATTACATACATTGTATCACGTCAACATTCTCAACTACTTCGCGCTTGTCTCGTGATTGGGAATGTTGACATGATACAGTGCATTTAATGAGCAATTTTATGCGACTGACATAACACTACCTTTGAAAGATGGAAAGTCGAAACGCGTAAGGTGCCTTTGGAAATAAAAGAAGTGTGGTGAAGACATAAGAACAGTTATTAAAGGAAGAAAGCGCGCATGACCTGAGATAAAACGACACTCAAGAGATCATCGGAATGGTGAACAACTGGAAATATGAAGAGGCGAGTATTTTGGTTAAGGTGCTCAAGAAAGGTCGTAATATTTCAAGAAGTTTTGAATGAGATGCATCTTACACGGCAGTATAGCTGGAACCTTCAGCAACTGATTTATATGGCAAGGGTAATTTATACCTCCTGAGGCAATAAATTCTTCATCATTCTTTCGTTATGATGACATGTGGACACCGCAACTGTCGATCTTCTGTTTGCTTTCTACAGCATTAATGACACCTTCCTAATGAAGCTCATGTATATGAGATGCAGGAAAGTGTATAACTTCCGTTTGTCAGCAGTTAGTAAACTGAGAAATAACCAGAAGCCCTGTTTTTTATTATTTCTGCAGAATCCACGTACCTGCCTTTTCGCTTTTTTTTCCCCGTGAACGTTCGCTGATGTACAGGGAGTACATAAAGAACACTTTCAATTATTTACTGCACAAGAACTAAACTTTGTACTGATGTCATACATATTGCATTTTGAAGAGAAACTCTGAAAGTATTTTTTACAAACATTCGATATACGAACCATGAGTAACTTGGCAGACGTCAATACGGTAATGTGAATTCTTGCCATACCCGTCCCAGCATGGCATCGTCGACTGTGGCAGTCGCTTCCCGTATTCTCTCCCGGAGCTCTACTACATCACGTGGTAGAGGCGGTACATACGCCAGATTTTTAATGTGTCCCCACAGAAAAAAGTCACACTGAGTGAGATCTGATGATCGGGGAGCCCATTTCATGAAACAGCTGTCCCCCTTCTCTAGGACGGCCGATCCATCGATGTGGCAGCTTCGTGTTCAGATTCCCACGAACTTCACGATGAAAATGTGGTGGAGTCCCAGTCTGCTGAAAGATGAACGGAGAGTCCGATTGCATTTGAGGCATCAGCCATTGCTGCAACATGTCCAAGAAGGAATATCCAATGACAGTGCTCTCAGCGAAGAACAATGGTGTCTGCTTTGTACCCCAGATTCGACAATTGTGCCTGTTCACTTTCCCATTAGTGTGAAAAGTGGCTTTGTTGCTAAAAATTAAGCGATCAACAATGCCATCCCCATCCTCATTCAATTGATACAGGTGCGAAGAGAATTAAAAACGCTTGTCTTTGTCGTCGTCGCTGAGCTTCTGCACTAGCTCCAACTTGGATGGTTTCATAGACAGCTTCCGTCACAGTACTTTCCACAGTGTCATTGGAGCCATTTCGAGTTCACGGGATGCACGACGAACCGATTACTTTGGACTCCTTATGAATGTCTGTCATACACGCTCCACATTCACTTCACTCTCACTAGGATGAACGCTTCTCTTTGCGGGGCACAAGCAACCCGTAGTAGCGAATTTGTTGCGCCAGTGGTAAATGGCCGTCCTCGTTGGTGGCTTCTTATCGTACTTGGTTCTAAACATCTGTTGCAAAGCTGTAGAACACTTGTTTTTGTCGAACTCCAAAACAAAGAAAGCTCGCTGCGCACATGAACTCGCCATGTTTGCGACTAGCGCTTACTATCGGCAAATTACCAAACTACAGCGTGCCGGTATACATTAAAAAAAAGTTTCAGTGTTCGTCTTCAAAATGACGTATGTATGATATCTGTACAATGTTTGGTTCTTGCGCAATAAATACTTAAAAGTGTTCCTGGAGTTTATGTACACTCTGTACATAATGTTCAGCACTGTCATCCCGGGATTGGGGATTTTCCCGGCCCAGGAACTGGGTGTTTGTGTTGTCCTCATCATTTCATCACCTTCATCATCTTTCGTGACGGCGACTAGATTGGACTGTGAAAAAATTTGGACTTTGTAAAACATGGGACTTTGAACGGGCGCTGATTACCGCGCAGTTGAGCGCCCCACAAACCAATCATCATCATCAACCGTCATCCCGTATTCTGACGTAGTTTCTCATACTTCTTCCCGAAAGAACGTTTGTTGAGCTGAACGTCCCATCCCAACGAACAGTGTTTTATATCATTAGCCTGTAGGATGCAATGGAGATGACTGAAATACACCCAGTAAACTAGGACAGCAATCCGAAAAGAGTATTTGTTGAAGATGCCCAATACTGGGAGCTTCACCTTTCTGCTGTCTATTGAAACGGCGATATTCAAATTGAGCTAGGTAATATCGGACCATTTTAAATAGGCTATGACTACTAACCGTTTGAGTCTTTTAGTTAAGGGAGGAAATTTACAACTCGTTGATTAAAACAAATGATTAATTTGTCCCAAAAGCGCTCTAGTAATGACACTGAATTTGTGTTTAATCTGAATCAGTAGTGCCTGCAATAACCAGAGGGCAATAAAATAAAAATAATGAAATTTTTTATCAAGTGTCTCAGATGTGGATAAGCAGTTATTAAAGTTAGACAAAGACATGTAACTGTGTTTCATTCTCCATACGTAGAAAAAGAAAGATAATGCACCACAGGTCAATTATATAAATAATGGGTAATATAAAGTCCTCCTCTAAACCGCCGTTGCAGAAGAAACGCAGTTCTTACAGAAAACTGAGAACTGTTTGGCGAAGAACAAGGGGTTTGATATTCATGGTCAATGCGGGAGAAAACAGGGAGCGAGGAAGAAGGAGAGGACGAAAAACGATAAACGAAGAAAAAAGTGTTACGAAATAGAGCATCGTGTATATTACGAAGTATGAGAGATTTGTCGGTAGTGTTGTCGCCTGTTCGAACAAGTAGTACTTCATTTATTTGAGAAGGAAACTTACGATAGAAACGTGAAAAATTGTTATAACGTTAAGAATATGTCGATTTTCATGCCAAGTGAGATACATGCTAAGTCTCGTACGACAGTGAAAGGGTGTGGAAAGGGTTCTATATTCTTAACCAGATGTTAACCTACGGAATACGTTACAAGGCAATACTGCTGACCATAGCCAGCTTCGCAAGTAATTTCGTGGATCTGAAATCCAAAAGATATTCATTTTCATACTTTTGCCCCACAGAATACGTCCCATATATACAAAGAGAGGTGACGGAAATAATTTTAGGTCCGTTTGACATGTAACAGAAATGCTGGAAATAATTAATTTGCTGATGCCCAGAAAAACATTTTGTCTATCGCGCAAAGACTACTTTTTTAAATTTTGAGGACGGGTTTGGGTTGGGTTGTTTCGGGGAAGGAGACCAGACAGCGAAGTCATCGGTCTCATCGGATTAGGGAAGGACGAGGAAGGAAGTCGGCCGTGCCCTTTGAAAGGAACCATACCGGCATTTGCCTGGAGCGATTTAGGGAAATCACGGAAAACCTCAATGGCCGGACGCAGGATTGAACCGTCGTCCTCCCGAATGCGACGGGTTTGGCATCAGATCCTCCATATACTACAGGTATATACATCGATTTCTTACAGGTTGTGAAGATCACGTGACTAGTAACAAATGGCAATGAGGCATGCATGTAAACACTGTTACCGCACTCCCTCTGTGACATAAGAAAAACACCCTCTGTGAAAGAGTGTCTAGAGATTAACTGGGTATGAATGTAGCTGCAGATGTAGTTACAGAAATTTGTGTTTTCAGTACTGCAGTATCCGTTGAAAAATTTTGCTCAGTGACTGCCAATAATTCCTGTACGACAGACCGATGGGGAACTTCCATAGATTGTTCTCATAACGCAGTTCACAAGCTCCACAGGAACTTACGAAAAACGTAAACAACCAGCATTTTTAGATTTAGTTCTATTATGCTTATTTTGTGTGAGTCTGAACAGCACCCCCCCCCCCCCTCCCACCCACACCCACCCACACACAAACACACACACACACACACACACACACACACACACACACACACACGCACATAGCACAAGTTGAAATAACGATATTTTTCGCCTTACCGACAACAGCAGCAAGTAGCTGGGGCCACGTAGCTGGCTTCTTTTCAGCCAACTGCACCTCTTCAACCATTCTCCCATTGGTGGTAGGTTTGGTATACGGCCATATCCCCGCAGTGTTCTTGAAGACACCTGCCACACTATAACCGTCAGCCACGCTGCACCGTTTGCTTGTGTCGGCCATCATTCCTGTACTTAACTGCTAGGAGACGTCGTTGCTTAAGTACCTGCGAATAATCCGCGAGATTATCCACACGTGTCTGCGCAGGCGCCCAGATTTGCAAGGAACACGAGCACAGACTGGGAACATAATAACGTCTGCACCACAGCTAAAACAAGCTAGCGGCGCAGCCTATGTGAGTAACACGAATGCCGTTCCTTATTGATTTACTCTTTTTTCCCCCCTCATTCATAGTGCGCCATTTGACTCATAAATACAGCAAGTCAATCATTGGAGATGTAATCCCTGGAGAGCACGGCTCAATTTCTCAACTACAATTATTACGTGAGCGAAGGACATAGAGTGTGATCATTAAGTACAGCGCTGGACAACGTAGTTTCTGTGAAAGGAGCATGTGCACACTATAGATGAGAAAAAGTGACCAGTTAAAACCATTACCGGTATTTTAGTTCTGAATGAAGGATATTTTTCCATATTTGTTTGGTTTCGGTTATAACAGCTAATTTTTATTTTTTAAAAATGGCTCTGAGCACTATGCGACTTAACTTCTGAGGTCATCAGTCGCCTAGAACTTAGAACTAATTAAACCTAACTAACCTAAGGACATCACACACATCCATGCCCGAGGCAGGATTCAAACCTGTGACCGTAGCGGTCGCTCGGTTCCAGACTGTAGCGCCTAGAACCGCTCGGCCACCCCGGCCAGCTTTTACTTTTTATTTTTTAAACTAATAACCGATTAATGTCACCGAAATATCATTTAACCGAAGCAGATATGCTAAAATTTTTCGTTTTCAAATAAACCTTTTTTTATAAAAGGAGTAATTTTTATTCGTAAAATTTGAATTGGTTCGAAATATTGCGTTATTACAGGAAGTGGGAAAAGCAGTCAGTGCAGTTTTAATAAAAATGGCGACAGAAACGAGCAACAAATACATAGTATACGAAGTCGTACAGCATTGCTGACAGAATAATGTCCCTGTTGCCGTGCCGTGTGACGTGGCTTAAGGCACACGTGTATTTGACGTGTGCAAAATTTGCCTCCATCTGGTCTGTAAGGTTTTTTCTCACTGTCGTCGTCCGATATTCGTTGTATTGCTGAAAGACACCAGCTCGAGCCTGGAAATATTTTAAAAAATTGTCGTAGCACAGAAGTAAGAGCTTGATTTGCTTTAAAAGCTTAAATATTTGTCTGCCATTTCTACGAAAAAAGAGCAATAAAATTATTGTAAGAGTAATAAATTGAAAACTCAACAACTCTTCACTTATAGTATACAATAAAAATAGAACGTAGCCGATCTGCTGGCCGTGTCTATAAGAAAGAAAAAAAAAGTGTGTGACATCTTATGGGACTTAACTGCTAATGTCATCAGTCCCTAAGCTTACACACTACTTAACCTAAATTATCCTAAGGACAAACACACACACCCATACCCGAGTGAGGACTTGAACCTCCGCCGAGACCAGCTGCACAGTCCATGACTGCAACGCCTGAGACCGCGCGGCTAATCCCGCGCGGCGGCTGTGCCTATATAATACGCCTTTATCTGCTTGCAGCCCTCGAAAACGGACAGATTACCACGAAAATCAGAGTTCTTCAAACTCAGTTTTCACTCTTCAGCATTAACTATTCGCAGTGCCCAAATAGTGGTACGATCCCACATTACAACGTGACTTTTGAGCATAGTTTCAAAAAATTTGAATCAACAGGTTAATGCTGGTGTTTTTTGTAGTATTCAACCACTTAACACTTTTAGAGAAAAGCAGCGGACGTTAGAAGGAGTAAATATTCTTTTATTTGTCTATTTAATTTAATATTTTCATTTTGCATATCTTGATACTGATGGAGTCAAAGTTCTATAATTTTTGTTCGCTTTCTACGTTCTTTACAGGAAATAATAGGAATAAACAACCGAAAATCGGTTATTTCAAACCAGTTATTTCGAGCGGTTTTAACAGTCAGGTTAAATGGCGTGAAAAAAAAACGATATTGCCTAAAACAGGTTGTTTCAGCGAGAACCGCCATCCCTAGTACACGTAGAGGACATTCACAGGTGATTGACTGCAGTGTGTGTGGAGAGTGTGCACCATCAAGAAAAGTGATGTTGCAACACGACAACGCTCGTTCCCATACTAGTGGGAAAACCACGGCTGTCGTTGCTGAAACTAGGTTTCCAGGTATATCCATTTCCACATTTTTTTTCCTGATTTGGTCCCTGTAACTTCTGTGGCTCCCCCTCAAACCCCTTTCCTGCTGTCTGACACACCCACAGCAGGACAGCTGTTCGCAGTTACTGGAAGTCTCCGAAATAATGTCCGCACGTCATAGCCCCGAACAGGTGGTAATGTGAAGGAGTTAAGTCAGGAAAATAAGGTAGGTGAGGCAGTGTCTGGAGTCCTATCTCAGCGATGGCAGCCGTGATTTCCCCATTTGTATCTGGTCGAATACTTTTCGTGACTGGGCACACCCTCTACGCACTGCCACGAATCGCTTGTGAATATCCGCATTGTGTACACCCTGCTTCCACAGAAACCACGTGTGCCAGTACTGTCCTTGATGATCACACCCCATCTTGTCCTCTCACGGAATGACAGCTGTTGTAAGACTGCGCTGTACGGTGCAGGGATTACACTTCTAGTGAGCCAAAGTACTACATACCATTGTAATGATGAATCAAATGGCGCTCCATGAACGATGGAAAGTAATACCCTCTCATGCGTCGCTTTCTCAAATATGGACACTTATATTTCGTTTCACTGATGTTACTAATAAATGTTTCGTGAAGAGGTAGTAATTTTCGTTCTCACTGTCCTCATATAGAGACACCTTCATATTGCTTGGCCTGTTGTTGTTGTGGTCTTCAGTCCTGAGACTGGTTTGATGCAACTCTCCATGCTACTCTATCCTGCGCAAGCTTCTTCATCTCCCAGTACCTACTGCAACCTACATCCTTCTGAATCTGCTTAGTGTATTCATCTCTTGGTCTCCCTCTACGATTTTTACCCTCCACGCTGCCCTCCAATGGTAAATTTGTGATCCCTTGATGCCTCAAAATATGTCCTACCAACCGATCCCTTCTTCTAGTCAAGTTGCGCCACAAACTTCTCTTCTTCCCAATCCTATTAAATACCTCCTCATTAGTTACGTGATCTACCCACCTTATCTTCAGCATTCTTCTGTAGCACCACATTTCGAAAGCTTCTATTCTCTTCTGGTCCAAACTGGTTATCGTCCATTCTTCACTTCCATACATGGCTACACTCCATACAATTACTTTCAGAAACGACTTCCTGACACTTAAATCTATACTCGATGTTAACAAATTTCTCTTCTTCAGAAACGATTTCCTTGCCATTGCCAGTCTACATTTTATATCCTCTCTACTTCGACCATCATTAGTTATTTTACTCCCTAAATAGAAAAACTCCTTTACTACTTTAAGTGTCTCATTTCCTAATCTAATCCCCTCAGCATTACCCGATTTAATTTGACTACATTCCATTATCCTCGTTTTGCTTTTGTTGATGTTCATCTTATATCCTCCTTTCAAGACACTGTCCATTCCGTTCAACTGCTCTTCCAACTGCTTGGCCTATGAAAATGAATTTTTCGGTAAATTGAATTCTTTATAACATACGTCTTAGGAGACCAAAAAATGAATCAGCAATGTATTTTTTTAAATTTGAGATTGATAATTCGTGCATGACAGGAATAAAGGGTAAATCAATATGGAACGCCCCTCGTAGATTTGTTGCTCTCCGCTGTTTCTTATCGTGTAGTGTGTCGTATGGCAATTACGTGGTATAAATAAAGCGAAGGCAGCAAAGACAGGCCACTCAGGATATCATCAGAATGAGTAAAAGAGGCTAACAAAGCCACTTCATTGGTCGTATATTTTTGTTTATTATCGCAAAGTCGATTTTCGGTCACTTAGTGACCATCTTCAGTGCTGTAATATATAACTTAAATTAGTAAGCACTGGTGTCAATAAGCTTACGGCGATCACATAGTCTATGTGATCGCCGTAAGCTTATTGACACCAGTGCTTACTAATTTAAGTTATATATTACAACACTGAAGATGGTCACTAAGTGACCGAAAATCGATTTTGCGATAATAAACAAAAATATACGACCAATGCTGTCTCTCCTTCCAAGTATACCCATTATCTGGTCGTAGTGCACAGGACACTATGGAGTCGCCAATCAATAAAGCCACTTCAGTTCATGGAGCCTCAAATTAAGGTAAATACTCTTCCTTAATAAGTGTCCTTCACATTAGTATGGAACAAAACATAGACACTATCCTAACACGGGGTGTTAAAAAAGTCTCTCCGCAGTGCCGTGTGATTGTTAGCCAGCGTTCCGTATGATTGTTCGCTTGCCTGGGCTACTGCCCTTCAAGTGGATTCTCTCAACATTCCACTGTTTCGTTTATCTCAGCCAGCGTCGGTAGTGTTGTGACTTGGCAAGACAGCCAAGCCACTAGGAGAGGAAGCCGAAAGGCACGCGTTTAAGCTCACGCAGGCTGGCGTGAGGTCTGGAACAGGTAAGGGAATTTATAGTAGCAAAGAACGTAAGTAACTACTGGAATACTTAACTTTAATTCATAATTGGTGAACATCGGTCTGACGGTACATGTATCACAAGATAAATAGCAAATGATAATGGCGCCTTGCTAGGTCGTAGCTAATGACGCAGCTGAAGGCTATGCTAACTATCGTCTCGGCAAATGAGAGCGTAATTTGCCAGTGAACCATCGCTAGCAAAGTCGGCTGTACCACTGGGGCGAGTGCTAGGACGTCTCTCTAGACCTGCCGTGTGGTGGCGCTCGGTCTGCAATCACTCACAGTGGCGACATGCGGGTCCGACGTATACTAACGGACCGCGGCCGATTTAAAGGCTACTTGCTAGGGCAAGTGTGGTGTCTGGCGGTGACACCACAGGTAGTATCGTTGATGTGTGTCGTTACGTTTTAACGTGAACGCTTAAGTTTAGTTCCTTTGTTCGTTAGTTTCGTTTTGTCACTGTTAAAATGCTAACCATTGAAGAACGTGTGTTTTTACTCGAACAAGGGTTCAAAGCTGTCTGTTAATAGACAGTTTCAGTTAGTCAAACATTTAATTCAGTTTTCCTGGAGACGACACTCCCACATAGCGATACTGTGCGAGATTTGATTAACAAATTTCGAAGTACGGGCTCGTTGACAGATGCACCGAGAAGAGGTCGTCCTATCGTTTTGTCTGAGGATAAACTACTCAATATTTCCGATAAAATGTCCATGAGTCCGAACAAGTTAGTAATGAAACACGCCCAGGAAATTGATGTTAGTGTCGCAACGGCCCACACTGCTGTAAGGAAAAAAATTAGAACTTTTCCCATACGATGTGACAGTCGTGCAAGAACTGAGAAATACTGATCATGGCAAGAGACCGCATTACTGTCAATGGTTCGAAAATTTCGTTCAACAAAATGAGATATTCTCAATGAAACGTTTTTCACTGATGAGGCGTGGTTTCATCTATCCGGGTACATGAACTCGCGAAATTCTCATATGTGGAGTACTGTAAATCCATTGTGTATTCATGAGGAACCACTTCATTCTGTGAAAATAGGAGTTTGGATTGCAATTTTTAGACGTCGGATTGGATGTCCCATATTTTTCAACGCACAATGATACTGCAGTGATATTCTGTACCCATTGATAGGAGAAGTTGTATTAAGTGAAATACTGAACGGTTATTTTCAACAAGATGGTGCAACCGCGCATACAGCTCGCGTTTCAATGTCACTGCTTGCTGATGTTTTTGGTGATCGCATAATTTCACAGGGACTTTGGCCTCCACGATCGCCTAACCCAACGCCACCTGACTTTTTCTTCTGGGGTGCAGCGAAAGCAACGGTCTATAAAAACCGTCCAAAATCCATCGATGAATTGAAAACTGCAATATCCACTTTCACTGCTTATGTTACAGCTTGTGTTTGGAAACATGATTAGACGAATTTAATTGTGTATTCAACAACAGGGGGGTACTTTCAACATTTAATGTGAAAATTTGTAAGTAAAAATTAATATTTAATAAATTAGTAACTTGAGTTTCACTGAGTTTCATTTCGGTTTATTCACTACGGCATACGGCACGCGCGGCTAACAATCATACGGCACTATGGAGAGACTTTTTGAACACCCCGTACTATTCAACAACGCCACCAGCGTTGATAACGAATGCGGGTCTGTGATGTCTGGACAAAATCCAGAGTGTAGGGACGCCACCATCCAGATACTCCAGTCACATCAAATCGTGCGTGTCCGCTGTGTTCCGACTTCTTGCCCAAAGATTTGTGCCTTGTTTTAAATAATCTTCGTGTATACTGCTATATATACATGAAGGTGTGGTAAAGTGGCCTGGATGGGAAAAAGAGGCCATTGCTAAATTTTTGCACTGAACAGTGCTGCCGTCTGCTCAGAAATGGTCATACTAGTTCTGATACTCACCATCATTGTTATCAGTGAGATGGACAGAAGAAGTTTATTTTTTAATGAAACGTTTCCGATTGTCAGTTGTCTGTTGTACGGTAGTTATTTACACTATTGTTGCTACCTCACGTAAACGAAGAATAATATTTTTTCATAGCCATTTAGAAACAATATATTTTGGCCCACAAAAGTAGTTCCTTGTTGTTTCTTTTGGTTTGATAGTTTCATAAGTAAACCATTAATGCCGATATGGCATCCGATCGGGAAACGTTGTCTCCACTTGTCGCGTATTCATTTTTCCTGAACATTTCTTGTTTATCTGTTCTCCCCAACAAGGGTTAGTTACATGCATATATAAACATGATACTACACCCTGACTTATAAATCCTTTAACATACAGAGCTATCATCTGTCAAAAAGTCCCATTGTGGCGATAGCGGATTCATAAATTCTGTTTTATCTGGACTAACACAAACGTCCGACTGAAAACCGTCAACTTCTAGCACTTGGTATTCTTTCAGACACTAGGCAAGATACACAGAAATCAGAGCAACAAATGTAATACCCTGTAGCGATGAAAAATACGATTGAGGCTGTAAAGAATGATAATATGACTTCTTCCACAGCAGCAAAGCAGTTTCAAGTTCCACGGAATATGATGAAAAGAATAATTCCGGACAATGCAAAGCTGGAGTAGGTGATGAAAACATTATGGGAAGCTCATCCACAGTGTTCATTATAAAGTAAGAACAAGGAATCTTTGATTCTGCTTTTAAAATAGAAAACCGGTTTTATGGACTTCCAGTGAACGGTCCAGGGGGATTAGCACGCCAATTGGCAGAGTGGAACAAAACATCGTTTCATTTGAAGAAACAACAGGAAAGACAACACCCTACTATTAGTCTTATGACGGCTAGAGGACAAGCTTGTTACATGATCAACACGGACAAGTTCTATAGTTTCTCTTAAAGCAGTGCAAGAAAAACAGATTCATTCTGCTCATCATATGTGGACGTTAACGCTGACAGATCGGTTTAAGAAGAGGAAACTATTTATACTTAAAGCAAGATAACAAGCTAGTGACGTCACTTAAGTCGAAAAAGGGTTGCTTGTCCACTTTCGTGGTATGTATTAGAGCACTAAAGGCGCGTGGTCCATCAGAATCGTGTGCACTCGGCTGCGATATGCAACACAGAGAGAGAGAGAGAGAGAGAGAGAGAGAGAGAGCGAATACATTTCGTGTACCTTAGCGGAATTTGTAGAAGATGACCGATGCTGAGTGAGCGCATGTCAGCGGCCACCTGCACATAGCCTGCGAATATGCGGAGCGTGCATATCCGACGTGATTCTCTAACCACCAGAGCTGGGCAAACTTTATTCGAATGACGAATAACGAATACATATAAAAATTATTAATCGTTATTCCAGAATAAAAAATTTTATTCCCAGTATTATCCATTTGCGCGAATAAAAACATACACTCATCATCTGTGAAAAAGCGGTATGAAAAATAGCTATGAAATTCATTGGCATTTATTGCTCCAGTTCTTTGTAATTTATTTAATAAACGTTCTTTTTATTGCTTTCAAGTTAGTTTTCAGAACAACTGTCTTTTCCAAACAATTCACTGGAAAGCTAATTTCAATTTGGGAGCTTTGAGATTGTGAGACAATAAAGGAAACACGTTCAACACATGTGTCTCCTGAAATCATCTTTATTTAGGATAACAATATAAGACTTTCACATCACAATCTTCTTTAGCAAAAATTGAGTAATCATTATTTCTACTATAGGTTTGGCAAATAACTTCTAAGTGGCTCCACGTTAGTTTCAGCTCCCAGATAATGATCAAAATAAATTTTACAGTTACGTCATAACATCATTTGAAACTCAAGGCTCGATTTCTTAAACATTTCGTTGGCTATTCTGTTGTTTGTTGTAAGCCTCCCTTGGTCGTGGACAGCAATATAGGTGAATAATTTGTTTCTAAATCAGAAGTATGGCATTACCGGAATAACTGCAGTTGGTGTAGAGAGGAGGACAAAGTCGTCCAATCCTCTCTTGGCACTTTCTCGATAAAAAGTTGTCAGTGTGCTGCAGTGTTCTTAAACCCAGTGTCTCTTCTGAAATTTTTGTCTCAAGGCTCGATGTAACCGCATAAGCGCATGTCAGATCTAAACCTATTCCATTTTCTAACGGAAAACACACTTATAGTTAATCCTAAAACACATTCGAATGACTCTGGACGTCCATCACTATTCCACAGGCGTTTAGGAGATTTTAGATTTAAGGTTTTCAGACGCTAGTCATTAACAACCACTGGGTTCTTACTTTGTTCGCTCACTTTATAGCACTACAAACACGGACGAACTACGTAGTGATATCGAGACATCCATATCCGACAGCGTTATCAATCTTGGTTCAATGGAGGAAGGTGCTGAAGGTCAAGGAGTTCTGCATTCTGATCTTTGGCTGCTTACGTAGAGGGTTACCGCATGTTAACGTAGGGAGAGGGGAAATGCTGACAAGTGCGGAGTTAGCTGAATAGGGCAGCATCGGTTTTTAACTGCGAAGGCCATCCGCCTACGAAACATTTTTGTGATACATTTATTACTTTGTAATGCAAGAAACGTTGTGCTCAAGTTAAAGATTGTGTGAGCACGCCAGTGCTTTACTAGGCATTGTGCGTGTCCTTGTCTTCCTCCTGCATCTGAACCAATGAATACAGTTACTTAATGGGGAACCTTCAGTTCAACACGTTCTCAACGAAACACTGTGCAACTGGACTTGGCATTTTTCTCGCTGTTGTAGGCGGAAGAAGAGACAAGTAACACAGGAAACCATAGGACCAATGGTGTATCGTTCCCGAAACCTTGAGCTCTGTAGTCTGAAACAAACTGACTTCCGTTTTTATTAACTTCCAGTGCAGCTCTTCCTGGCGCTTATCATGTGTGCTTTCGTCGGCTAGCTTCTGTAGTTTTACGAGCTGCTGTAACTTTCCTTGTCACCAGTGTGACGACTGAGTGACAGAGGCGCATTTCGGTACAAAGAGAAGCAGCACTCAGTCCAGGGAACGAACACCACTTACAGAATATTGAAAAAAAAAAAACTGTGGTGGCATGCTACGTTATTTTCATTTTAGGCACGAACAATGAACAACAAACAATTATCTGTTTTCGCACAAACAAATAATCCCGTGAATACGCTATTAGCGCGCAGATTGAACGATCGATTTATTCGGATAATTATCCACATAGAAATTTATTCAAATAATATCCA
The DNA here is from genome assembly GCF_021461395.2 of Schistocerca americana. NCBI lineage: Eukaryota > Metazoa > Arthropoda > Insecta > Orthoptera > Acrididae > Schistocerca > Schistocerca americana. The sequence continues at coordinate 485,594,097 of NC_060124.1, read as the reverse complement.
GGTCTGGTTATCACTATATCTTGCGTTTCTTTTCTCTTTACAATCAGTGCAGTTAACATTATCAACTGTAACAAGTCCTGTTAGTTCACTTACCCGATTTATTCACGAGAGCCCACAGTATTTATGGATTGAAGCTTTTTTTGGTAATTATACACAAAGTTCACAACTCGGATCAGTCGTCACGCTCCCAGACGTAAACCTGTTTTATTTGATCTGTCGAAAATAAGTCTCACGGTCAATTTGATTTTTGCTGGAGACTGAGTGCGAGTATTAACTCATCAGCTGTTCTTTCACACAGATTTACAATTCCACACCTAAATCAGTTTCCTTCAATAACACTCAGTGTTCCATTATCAATTTAACTTTCCTTATACGTAATTATACTCAGTCGCTGTGGCAAAATCTGGTAAGTATCATGTATACAACATTCGCGTTGTCCATACAAAACATGGAAAATTTGCAACAAAAACGAAATTCTAAGTCCAAATGGATTCGGTTTCTTAGCCAGGCCCATTAGTGCCGCTACCTTGGGACGAAGACTGATTAGCCTTATGGCAGAGCCACTCAGTGAATCCGCTCCCTGTCATACCAAGTGCGGAAACTGCTGGCTGCATCCTTTCTCAACGTGTGTAGGGTGAATGATAGCCAGTGAGCACTGCTCACACGGTTCCGAAACGCCGGTGCAGTGTTCTAGTATGTACCTCCGCACTTGCCACTTTACCTGGTTAGGTTGGGGAAAATGGCCGCCTTTTATGGCTTCAGTAAATTGCATGTGAAGTCCATTCATTGTACATATTTTTACTTGTAAATATTCAGAGTGAGACCCTATAATATGTAGATTCAAAATACGTAAGCAGCAAGCCTTTAGCAGTAAACATAGGTTGATGAAATGCAGTTCCCTCAGAGCGACAACTTTACCCCAACTTCCACGTATATAGTAGGGGAATTATTTATTTTATCACCTTCTGTAATGTAATACTTTTGTCTGAACCGTTGAATATTTTAGGTAAATTGGCTTAATTTTGCTCTGTTTCTTTAGGAAGCAAATATACACCATAATTTATATCGATTTTATTTTATTCTCTAGATTTATTTTTATAAAATCAGTTTTTATTTGCATTTTAACACTTTCTTAAGGAACTGGGTGAAAGTGTATATATCATATGATCCGCTTTTTCTTGTGAACTTGGGGGGGGGGGGGGGAGGGTTAATTCCGGAGCAAACACTGAGTATTAACGTTACGACTTAACACAGACAGGTTTTAGCGTTTTCAAATACACAATTACCTGATCTGAATTCACTGCTGGGATTTGGTCGGTCCTTGATACATAACAGACGAGCGTAGGAGGTTTATCCCACCGATTTAGGATATTTAATCACCAAGATCCCGATTAACAGTATAATTACTGTGTAAACATTATATTTCTACCAATAATCTCTACCTTATGAATGTTATGTAATGTATATGACCTTGAAGCAACAATGCACCAAACTTATAGAACTTGGCTAATTGGTGGCAACATCTGAAAGTGTCACATTCTATTCTAATTAGCCGAAAATAAAATCTTGTTTTAACGAGTTGCTCATTTACAGTTACCAACCGAAATACTTCAGCCAAAGTTTATTTTATCATGTGTACAATTATTATTCATCCCTGTGTCCCATGTATGTAACTATGTGTACTAATTTACGATCCAGTGAGCCTGCAGCATTGAAGATATCTCTTAGAGACATTATC